>NC_060281.1:29949802-29956457 GCF_021613505.1 Equus quagga
CTTCTGCTGCATGGGGACAAGACCCATGGGCAGTCAGAGCTCCTGCTTCTGCTGCATGGGGACAGGACCCATGGGCAGTCAGAGCTCCTGCTGCTGCTGCATGGGGACAGGATCCATGGGCAGGCAGAGCTGCTGCGTGGGGACAGGACCCACAGGCAGGAGGAGCTGCTGCTGCCCCCGCTACTGCTGCCAATATGGGTGGAGAGTAAGGTTAAATTTAAGGCTTGGGTATGTGAGCCATCTCTTTACAAGACAAAGGAAAGAACATGTATGGTATCAGTGCAGGTGGGGTCTGGCCATTGGGTGGTCCCACAACTTTTAGATAAGAATCAAATCAGATTAAGTAAAGGCCAGAAGCCACCACCCTAAATCAGTTACATGAGGTTGCCAGACAGTAACCAACTTAAGTCCTTTCCTTCCCCATTAAGAGTTTCCAGAGATAAGGCCATCCTGACTTCCTCCTGGTGCAGAGGGGGAGGCATGGAGATTTCCTTACAAATGTAAATGTCTCTCAAAGGGCAAGCAAACTCTGCTCCTTGGAGCCTGCTTCTCATCTGCAGTTTTAAAATTAACGAGGCTAAAATCCTCATCATTACTACTCCTGATTGTAACAGACCCTGCAGGCAGAGATCTGGGAGACTGACATGGTAAGAACTCTTACCTTCCTCTGGCACTCTCAGCTGCAGCAGCCTCGGAGGGAACCGTGTCCAGGCAGGGAAGAGAATTCTGCTGGCTGTGCCCACTGCCAAGGAGGAAATTTTCCTTCTACCCTCTAGGTTCTTGTGGCTGGCCTAAGAATTGAATTGACATGAGACAGATTAACAGGAGAAAATCAACAAAAAGTCTAATGACACATACACATGGGAGAGACCCAGGAGAACTGAGGAACTCACCAAAATGGCCAAAGCCCTCACCTTAAATAGCATCTTCAGCTAAGGACAAAAGAGGTTGTTGGGAGTAGGACGAGTCCACTCTGGGAGGTTACCAGAAGAGCACAGCAAACGAGGAGACGGTTGTTACTTCTCCATCGGTTGCCTTCTCCATTGGTAAATTTCTAGAGATTTGGAGTCATCCTTCTCTCCCTGGTTCAGCGAGGGAGACACCCTTACAAATGGAGATTTCTCTTACAGACGTAAACTTCTACTTGGTTTTCAGAGCTCCTCCTGTGTCTGCTGTTTCTTAGAAAATAACCAGCCTAAAATAATCCCTATGGCTAAGAGACATATTTTGGGTTGCAAATTGCTCCCCTACAGTTGTTTCACAGAAACGCAAAATAGCAGATACTCGCTCTGGTACCCAAACTGAAGTGGGTTCCCTCCTGGGGAGGTAAATCAGACTCCCCACCAGAAGTAGCCCTCACACAAAGTCAAGGGTATTTGCAGCAAATAGGAGAGCATGAGGAATCATTTCCGGAGTCATCGCATCCCCCAACAAAGGGAAGCAGGGACATTTATTTAGGATGAGGGATGACTATTCAAAAGGGGGAGGTGGGTATTCGCTTGCACAGGCTCAGTTGGAAAACAGCTTCCACATACACTGCAGGTTATGGCAATAAGGTCTAAGCTCCTCCTGGAGAGATGGCAGCCTTAAACATAAGGCCGAGGTCACAGGCCTACCTCTTGGTGAGGCTCGGTCTGGTTCAGGGAGGTTGGCGATTGCATCTCCTTAACAGAGCAAAAGGAAAAAGAACGATTTGGAAAAACAAAATATCCAAACCCACCCTTGTGTTCCTCGAGGTAACTAGTCGGTGACAACACTTCCACCCATCTTTGCAGCTTGGCTGCGATGCAAGCCCCAGGCCACACACAGCACAGCTCCCTACACCCTGCCCCCAACCGCACCTCAGCCTCAAGTGGGAGCCTGGGGACGGGAGAAGCCTTGATTGCCATGACAGTGGTGGCCTGGCTATGTCTAGTTTCCAAAGCCAACTGTCCTTCCAAGAGAATCCAGCAGCCCCCCAGCCTCCAGGCCTGTCTCTCTGCTGTGCAAATTGCAGGGGCCAGGGCCTTAGGGGTGCCCCTGGTGTCCTCTGGCGCAGCTCTGCCGCGGAATTTCAGACGCTGCTCCTGGTTGACCACGTCCAGGCTGCATTCTCTGGCCCTTGCAGAGTTTGGACTTCCCGGTGTCCTTTAATAGATTCCATTTCCGCTCATATCCACCGGCGTCATTCTCTGTGCCACCTGTCAGCTGTCCAGAGTCACACAGCTGGTGGGTGGCACACCTTGGAAAACTGAGCTCGCGGTGCTGCTCCACCCGCCCTGCTGTCTGGTCAGGGAGCCACAGACGGGAGCCGGTGAGTGCCACGTGAGTATAGCGGAGGGACACGTCCCTGCCAGCCCTCTCAGAGTTGGTGGGCCTGAAGAGTGAGTAAACTAAGTGGCTGAGAGGAAAGGGGAGGGTTCTGGGGAAGAGACGTTATCCTGAGCCTAATAACCCTTTGGGCAGTAGAACTCGTAATGGTCTCGGGGATCACCAATGTGTCACCCCCTCCCTAGCCCTTAGCTCTGAGCTGACAGCAATGGGGAACCAAAAAATGAGCACTTGGTAACAATTAATTGCTAAGATGCAAAGAAAAATTGTCTTGAATATTAAAATTATAGATACAATGCTATTAGGAGCATGATTCAGAGTTTGTGAAAACATTATTTATATTGATTTATTCCCAGAGCCATCAAGACTCCTTGAAAATAATTAAAGTTGACATTTCCATTGCTGAAGCTAAATGTTGATATCATATAATGAAAATTATATGTTTGGGATGGGCTGTGTCACGAAAGCATTAAAACACCAACATCTGCGGCTCTCGCTCCACGCCCCCGTTATACATTACCCCGCCACCTATGGACAGGCCTCTGAGGCTCTTCACCCATTGGCCCCTGGCCCAGGCCCATAGCCATCAGCCACCACAGGGCCTCTCAGAGCCGACAGGAATGGCCAGGACCAGCACCCCAGGGCCTAGAGCAGGGATGGGGCTCAGCGGGGTGGTGATCCAGGGAGGGGCAAGGTCCAGACAGGAAGCCAGCTCAGCCAGGTCCTGGCTGGTGACTGAGTTACTGATTCTTGCTGGCCTTGGAGGATGAAAGAGAAGGGAGAGAGAGGAGGAGAGGGGGTGAGGAAGGAAGAGAGGGTGAAGGAAGGGGAGGGAGGGAGGGCAGAAAGGTCTCCCCCACACCTTGGGAAATTCCTTACACTTCTCTGACCACAAAGCTGCAGCCTCCAGGCTGGCGGCTTAAGGCCAGTCTCTGCTTCTCTTGAGGCAGCCCACAGCCAAAAGGGTCTTTGCCTGTGGATGGCTTTGTAAGAGCCAGTTGTCTCCTCTCGGGAGCCCATGTCCTGTCTCATCATCTCATCCTCCAAAGGCAGTTGTCCTGTTCTCTTGCCCGCTTTCTCCACCAGGCACACAGGACAGTTGGCCTCTCGTGTCACCTTTACAAAACCCTAGAGCGGGGGGAGATGCTCTAAGATGATGAATTTCAAACAGCAAGATGGGGACCCATTAGTGAGCGGTGAAATCAATTTCATGGGCTGTGACCAGCGTTACCAAAAAAAAAAATCACGTAGAATCTATCAGAGTGTACGGCAAGCAGTGAAGGGTACGTTTCGACGACACCTTGTTTAAGTAAGTTATATGCACGGATGTGTGATCCTGTATAATATTCATTTTTTGAAACAATTTGAAGCCTGTTTGTTGTTCTAGGGTTTTGTCCGGATTTTAATGCTTCCATATCAGTTTCTGAAGTGTGGGTGAAATGGATATATTCAACCCCACTACGCCTGTTAATTTCTATTTTTATTCCAAGGGGTGTTTCTGAGGGTCGGGATGCAGTGGGGAAAGGAGGAGAACCAAGTTGTGTCGGGTACACACACACACACTCACACACGCACACGCACACACACACATATACATGCACACACTCACCGACCAGCGGAGACTCAGGACCTGTACTCTGTCTACATATTCTCTACGTGTGTTTCTCGGGCCCGCACAACCTCTGCAGGAACGGTCAGTCAAATGGACAATCTAAGCACTTGATGTTGTGTTCATTAAAAGCCCACAGACATGTCACCAACACTAGGTTTTCCCTCATTGGTGACTTCCGCGGGCAGCAAATGTGGAAGCAGGAGCTGCATGCTGCTGCCAGTCAGCGACTCCCACGGCCCTCGAGGGTCACCTGAGGGCTTCTGGCAAAGTGAACCATCACTGCCTCGGAGCATCTCCTGTGTCCCCTTCTCTGTGTTAAGAGTTGGGGATTTTGAGGCATAAGAGCCAAGTCCTGGCCTCATGTTGTCTCCTCAGATGGGAGACAGGCCGGGCAGCCGTGACAACGCAGGGTCCTATGTGTAAGGCTGGAAGCGGCTTTGGCAGTTGTGGGCGCCAAGGATGGCAGGGCGAGTGCAGGGACATTCCTGGCAAAGGAGGGCACCCGACATGACATGAAGGTGCAGGAGCCTCAGAGAGCCTGGCTGGGAGGAGAGGATGCCCGCACCTGGCTGACTGAGGCCTCAGGATCCCAGAGCAGGAGCAAAGCTCTTGAAAGGGCTGGGTGGCCCCGGGCGAGGGGGTGGGAGGAGGGGCTCCAGAGAGAGCGGGTACCCCACAGCGCTCAGAGGCTCGGCTGGGTCAGGGGCAGAATGGGTGTCTGGACGGGCGTCTGAGATGCGCAGACTGTGGGTCAAGTCAGTGCACTGCGTTCTGAGAAGGGAATTTGCAGGAACGAAGTTGCCCCTCCCCCAGGGAGATGAGGCTCCCTGAAGGTCCAAAGGAGCCGGCCGCAGGAGCCGTGGGCCTCCTCAGAGTCTCTGTCTCACCTCAAGCTTCCTTATGCCCAAGCACTCCAGACCTGCCCTTCCTCCCTCCCCAGGCCCAGTTACAGCCACTGGAGGTGGGGCCACGGCGGCCCTCATGCCCAGCCTGCAGTCCTGGCAGGAGGGAGGCAGGCTGATAGAGAAGGGGCGGGGGGGAGCTCTGGGGTGGCTTGGGGTGGCTTGTGGACGTTGAGGAACACAGGTTGCCTGAAGGCCTTTTCCCTCAGATTCTGGGCCCTCCCTTCAGCACTCCTACCCCCAGGCAGAAGGAAAGGCCCAGAGAGGAGGAAGCCCAGCGAGCGGCCTCCAGGCACTCACGGTGAACACCGTTCTCCCCCCTAACTTGTCCCCTCCCCCTTTCCCTCTTCCCAAGAGCCCCTGCTCTCTTTGGGGTGACCTTGGTAGGACTCCAGAGCACAAGACAGGTACTTAGGAGGAGGGCCCTACTTCTGAGAGTCTGGGTGGCCAAAGAGAATGATGGACATCACCTCCAAACCCCTAAAACCTGGACGAGATGGGGGTTAAACCAAGAAGCTGGGCTGCTTGGCGGTGGGGTGGGCCTGCCGCCCTGTCTCACCCCGGTCTGGCCTCTTAGATGCTTCTGCCCTGCCAGGCTGGGCTGCATCCGTCCCCATCTTGCCAGCCCTCCTCTGCTCCTGGTTGCCAGCATCCAGCCTGGCCCCTCATGGGTGCTGGATGACTGTCTGTGAATTGAGCCGAGCCGCCGTCTGCGTCATTAAGGCACCTGGCTCCCGTCAGCACTATGCGGCATTTGCCTGGAGATGGGGCCATTGTGTTCTCCATCCGGAAACTCTGTAGGGAGGGAGAAGATCTTGCCTTTGCAAGCTTCCTGTTAACTGTCACCCTGACCTTAAAGGCTGGAGACGGTTCTGGTGACCAGGGAAGGAGGAGGGAGAAATCACAATGCGATACAAACTGCGGCTGACACGTGTCAGGCACAGCGCAGTGGCTCCACGCGCATGCTGCAGTCAGACTGCTGGGTCTGCACCCCTCCTCCACCCACTCAGCTGGGGCCAGCAGCCTGTCTACCCTGTGCCTCAACTTTCTCACCGTAAAACGGGGATAAGGAAGCGGGGCGTGAGGCTTTCGTTAGTTCGTGCAAGAAAAGCCTTTAGATCAGGGCCTGGCGCTGAAGGGGTGGCGGCTTTTAGGTGGTGTCTGCTGTGTGCCCGGGGCAGTGCTAAGTGCTGGCATAGAGTCCTTAAGCCTTAGACCCGTCTGTGAGGCAAGTTCCATCAGGAGCATCTCTCCTGAGCGGTCTAAGGTCTACACAGCTGGTGAGAGGCAGAACTGGGATCCGAAGCCGGTTTTGCCTGCCTCCAGAGACTCTCCTCCCAAAGCTCGAGAGAAAGGGGAGGAGCTCAAGCCGTGCCTGCTCCCCCTGCACATCGATACCCACGTGCCCAGGACATGCCTGGCATGGCGCTGGGGGCTGAGGCCACAGAGGAATGGGCCACAGACCACAGGAGGCAGCCACGATCAGGTATTTATAGTCCAGAGTGGTGAGCTGAGGCAGAGGTGGGCCAGGGTCCTCCTGGAGCTGACTGGAGGCACTTAGCCCAGCCCAAGCACCCAGGATGGCTTCCTGGAGGTGACAACACTGGGCTGAGCTTTTGCTTAAATTTACTTTATTGGGGTATAATTTATGAATAACAAAACACACCCGTTTTAAGTAAACAGTTCAATGAGTTTTAACAAATGTACATACCTGTGTAACCAGCACCCCAATCAAAATACAGAACGTTTCCATTACCCCAGAAAATTTTTTCATGCCCTTTTTCAGTCATTATCTCCCACCCCACTCCAGGCAAGCATTATGGCTGAGCTT
>NC_060281.1:29956467-30017946 GCF_021613505.1 Equus quagga
AGCAGGAACTAGCTAAGAAAGGGAGATGGCAAAGGCACAGAGAAGTCTGTGATTGTGATTGTAGGAAGCTATGAGCAGCTCCTGGTTATTGGAGTCGGAGGAGCAAACCAGGAGCTGAAGCCAGAGATGTGAGGAGGGGCCCGTCTCTGGACCAAGGATCACAAACCCAAATGCCAAAGAAGCCAAACATGAGACATAACTAAGGGAAGCAGGGTATGTGGGAAAGAGCAGAGGAAGCCCAGTGGTGCTGAGGGGCAATAGGGAGTGGTGGGGACTGTGGCCAACTGGAGCTTCTCCTACTCAGCCCCTTTGTGCTATTGCCTGCAGAGATTTGGGCCCAGTGGGGCCATCTGGTTTTGTCTTTTCAAGTAAAGCCAGAAACCCAGATTCATATGTGAAATATCCTGATTTTAAGAGAAACAATTAATTTAAATTTCTCAGAAACACTGGGCAGCCCAGTGCCAATGCAGCTGGGGGCTGTGTTTGACCTGTGGGCCACCAGTTTGAGGCTCTGCTGTGGGCAGTGGAGGCGCTTTAACCAGGACAGTAGCAGGTTCCCCTTTGTGTTGTATAAATGGGGCTCTGGCAGCCACGGGAATAACTGATAGAGGACAGCCGTGAGATTGGGAGTGAGCCGCTTCCCTGCTCTGGACCCCAAGCCCCACAGCTACACAAGAGAAAGATGTCTAAAGTCTCCACCCACACCAGAGACTGAAGACCCTCCTTAACTTCGACCTCGTCCTCTGGAAGTCCTTCTAAGCATCTAACCTGCAGTCCTCTAGCTCGCTGCACAACTCGTAAGCAACAGTTTGCTCCAGGCTGAGAACCCAGGCGCTAGAACAAAGACCCCACGCGCCCTGGGCTCCCCTCTGCAAACCAAACCGCCCACCACTCCCTCCAGGGAGGTTTTGATGGAGATGCCAGGGACAGGACGCTAGCGGGCTGTCCATGACGCACTGTGCTGGTATGAGAGTTAATTACTACTTCACAAAGCTGGAGCCACCTGTGAATTATTCAGGCATCCTCCATTGTCTGAGAGAGAGAGAGAAAAGGGATGGCTCAGAGGATGGCTGCACCCAGACTGGGGGGAGCTCCAGGCGCTGCCTCTCACTGCACACCCAGAAGGACCCATTCCTCTTACTGCCCCCCAGGCCTGGCCTGGGCCCAGGTGGGGCTTGGTCTAGCTCACTGGGGGACCCCGGGCCCCTCCCTTGCCCTCTCTCGTCCTGGCAACACTTCTGGACC
Source organism: Equus quagga (assembly GCF_021613505.1). Lineage (NCBI taxonomy): Eukaryota > Metazoa > Chordata > Mammalia > Perissodactyla > Equidae > Equus > Equus quagga. The sequence continues at coordinate 29,957,713 of NC_060281.1, forward strand.
AGGTGGCATGCTCTGACATGGGGGTTGGATACCTATGGGGCATCTCCCGGACCCAGGCCCCTGTCACGTAACCCGGAGGGCAGTAAGGTGTGTAGGGATCAGGACCTTGGCCTGTCACAGGAGGCACAAGCTTGGGGAGAGAACGACCATGGCCAGAGTTAACTCCCAAGCAGACTGCAAGCAGGCAACTGCAGAACGCCGGCCACTGTGGGTGGGAGAGGCGGGCGGGGGCATGGGGTGTGACATTTGCCTGACCGTCTCTCACACAAACACACACACACACACACACACACACACACACACACGCACACGGCTGCAGGGGGTGGATGGCAGATGCCCTAAGGAGCACCTCCCAGCCCTTGTCGTGGCCGCTCCCTGAGGGCTTGGTGGGAGCAAAGAGGCAACTGGCCTTGTCCTGAAGAGTGGCACTCTTCAACTTCGCCTTCCTCGACGGCATCCGGAGCCCTCAGAACCTCCTGAGGGGTCCCAGAGGCCCTGTCAGACACCGGTTCAGTTCATGGGCCCAAACATCAACCTGCCTCCTCGTGGCTTTCTAGGAGGAAGCGGGGGCGCTGAGCAGGGGAGGGCAGCCAACTGCGTGCCTGGTGGAGCCCTGTGCCTGCTTCCCTGTTCCTGGGCGTTTCTGGCCTGCTCAGGGGGTTGGGGGCGGGAGTCACTCTTGGGAATGCTGGACCCAACCCCCACCAGCCCGGGGTGCCCTGGAGCAGACCGACTCTCTGGGGACGGTCCTACTGGCCCTCGAGGTCCAGGCCCAGCCCAGGGGGCGGTCTGAAGCCCAGGCCTCTCCCACTCCTCCCCACCCCACGGAGCTCAGCCCTGGCCCCAGAGGAACCCGTCCTCCCGCAGCACACAGCGATGCCTCCCTCCAGCCTGGCCCTGGCACCCTGGGACTGCACTGGACAGACGGGGACGGGGGACCAGGAGGGAGATGTGAGCACAGGGGATAGCACAGGGGCCCAGGGAGGGAGGGGCGGCTGTCCCAGGGGGTCTCCCACTCCTGCTTCCCCCCAGCTGGGCTACTGGCACTCGCATTTCCACAGCCTCCCTAGACTCTGACAGCAGCCTCGTTACAGGAGACTGAGGCCCTGGGGGGCAGACGCTTGTTGGGGGGCAGGCACCCACCCTGAGGCCTCCTCCCCGCGACCTCACCCCCACCTCCCTCAGCCTCTTCCCTTCGCAGGACCTCAGTCTCCTCATCTGTAAAATGGGCGCTTTGGGCCTGGTGACCCCCAGGGCCCCTTCCCAATTCCCCCGGGCCTTCTTCCCTCTCCATGTGCTGCATCCTCCCAGCCTCTGGCCTGGATTCCCTTTGGCTTGTAACCAGCTGTGCCACCTCAGGCAGGACTTCAGCCTCTCTGAGCCTGGTCGCTCCTTTGTACACTGGGGTAATGTTCCTTGCCTTGCTGACCTCGGAGCCCGTTGTGAGGGTTCAACGTTATCAAGGATGGGAATGTGCCTTGAAGCCATGAGGCTCCCTGCAGATGTGCAGAGAGAGATCATACAATTCTGGGGTCTCAAAGCACAGCCCAGCTCTGCTTTGTCTGTCTACCCAGTGTAATTTCGTATTTGACCGCCATTAGGCAGAGCGCGCACCGTCCAGTTCGCCCCAAGCCTCCCCTCGGCCTGCTCTCTTAGACCAGCCAGCCGTGTCTTATGTCTACCTTTGTGTCTGGCCCTGAGTTTTAGGGTATCAGAGTCCTTACTCCCAGCTGGAAGCTTCTGGGGTCCTGTGGTGCCTCCAGACAGGGAAACCACACAGCTGGCAGGAGGCCCGGCCGGCTGCCTCTGCCTCCTGCCCCGCTCCCTGCACCCTTCAATGCCAGGGCACCCCAGCCTCCTGGGCCCGCGGCTGGGAAGGGGCCCCCAGGTGCTGACTGCGGCCACGGCTTACCACCAATTGCTCCCATTGATTCTGAAATGGCCACAGGTTTTCCCTTTTTCTGTTTAGAAATTTGCTGAGGCTCCCCCAGCCTGGGCTCCCCCAATCCAAACCCTGCCTGTGCTCCTCAGACCTTAAAGAATATTTAACCACCTGTTAAATGATTTATCCCGTTGAGGCTCCAGAGCCCAGGGCATCTCACGGGCCTCCTCGAGAATTAACTAGAGCCATAAATCAAAACGACGTTTGAGAAATTTCCAGCCGCCCCAGACAGCAGGCAGTGTGGCTCGGGCCCAGACAGGGGAAATGGCATTTAGATGGGGGGAAATGGCACTCAGGCTGGAGAGGCGAGGGTGCTGGCTGTGAGCAGCCTCCAGGCCAGATCAGAAGGAGGTGCTGGGCCAAGGACATTCTGCTACGAGAGGGCTCTGCTGGGACGCCAACAGGTCCCCTCGGCTCTTTTTGTCAAATGCAGGCGGCACCTTAACTCCTCACCCATCCAGTCGGCAAAGAGCTTGCCCCTCTGCTGTCTCATCTGATTTCAAAACAGCCCACAGGACCGGCGCTGGGAGTGAGTACAATTAAGCCTAACGACGGGATTCTGGGCATCTGCCACCGGCGGCGGGGGCAGTCTTGACTTGTGGCAGCCCAAGAGTGACAAGCGTGGCGGGACTTAAGGACCAGACAGCGACTTGAGTTGAGGCACGGAGGAAAAGGAGACCAGGAGAGGCTGTGGTTGGATTCGGGGTTTGGCTCGAGGAGGGCGCGGAGCGAGACTAGAAGAGGTTGATAACGAGTTCCAGCCACGTGCTGAGGCCAGATCCAAGTGCTTTTCTTCCCCACTATCACATCTGCCAGAAATAAAAAAAAAATGTACTGGGACTTAGTGTGTCTGTCACTCGCTAAGGGCCTCACCTGCGTCGTGGCCTGGAGTCCTTACAACAGCCCCGGGAGGTGGCCCTCTTATTCTCTCCATTTCATAGATGAGGAAACCGAGGCCCCTACATGCCAGCTAAGGGACAGCTCCAGGGTTCACACGCCGGCTGCCTGACCCCAGACCTCCATCTGCGCCCACCACACCTACAGCCTCCTGTGTCTGGAGGCTCTGTGTGGAAGGTTCGGTGGCACAGAGTGCTGAGCGAGGAGGCTGCAAGGAGCCCTGGGGGTCCCATGGGCCCCTTGTGCCAGAGCTGTGGGCCGCAGGCCTCAGGGACCCCAAGCAGCCAGCCACTGTCGGCTCCAAGGCAGAGGGGTGGGGCCGCAGCCTGGGCTCATTTCCATCCAGGAGGGCACCCCCAGGGAGGCATCTGCACCCCACTGTTTCTCTGCAGTGGTGAAGGGTTGCCCTGAACCACCCTTGCTCCCGTCTCTTAGGGTGAAGTCTCGGGCCCCAGCCATGAGGGCCTCCCCGTCGAGGCTGGGAGCCAGGGTCCAGTGGATGAGGTGCTGTATCTTCGGGAAGAGACGTGTCTTTCAATATTCCATCCCTTGTCCCCATAACTCTTGACATGTTCTGGAAATGCCAACATTGGGCACCCAGGTTTTCTCTCCCAGACTGCTTCACCCCAAGTGCAGAACAAAAATCCCCTTTTGATTCCTGAACCCCAGTTTGTGATTTGGAAAATTTCGAATTTGGAAGGAGATGTGTAAAGGCCTGCTGGAACCAGCGTGGTTGCCCAGTGGCCTCTGTCCGTCACTCAGTGTTGCGGGGGTGGGGGAGGAAGTGACATAAAACATTAATGCCCCAGGAGCAAGGTGGGATGAGGCACCCTCTGGCCCAGGCGGTAGCCTCGCCCCCATCTCTCCCCTCACCCCATCTGAACCTCCTAGAGCCTCAGGATCCTCCAGCCCCACCGGGGATGGCCTGAGGGTGTTGTCTCCAGGAGGCTGGGATGAGCCACGGCTCGTCCCACAGGGCTGTGGGGAGGGGTCTCTGCAGGTGGCGGGCCCTGGTACAGCATCCTGTCAGGTCAGGTCTGGCCCACGGCACCCTACAAAGCAGGGCTTGGACATGCCCTCCCCCACCTACCCCTGCCCAGAGTGTAAATTCTGCCAAGTTCACAGACCAGCGCCCCCTAGTGTCTGCTCAGAGCACATCCCGGGACCCCCAGGCTTGGAGCCACTCACCCACCGGGCGAAGGGGCATGAGAGGAGGGCCAGGGTATGTTCCCCACCCCACCTGCTCACCCAGTGGGCTTCATGCTGCCCTCTTACCACCTCCTCACGCTCCGAGCCCAAACCTTCCACCAACCGCTCTCTTCCCTCCCCCAGCGGATCCTTCCCGTTCTATGACTCGGTTTCTCAGGCCAGATCCCAGCTGGTCTTGACTCAGAATGTCAGGGCCAGAAGGGGCTCAGGGACCCCCTGACATTGCAGCTGTGAAGACTGAGGCGACAAGGGCAAATGACGCCAAGGTCCTCATCCCAGGCACACAGCGAATGCTCGATTGGCCCACGGGGCCAGTGCCTGCTTCCTGGAGCCTCAGTCCTGCCATTGCTGAGGCAGCTGCGGCACTGGGCTTGCCTCCCTCCCACAGGCCGCAGCTCCACCCCTGCCCACAGCCACCTCCCAGTCCCCAAGCTACAGGCCACGCCAAGGCTTCATGGATATAGGGAGTCCCACTTCTGCCTCTGAGGCCCTGTGAGCAGACTTAGGAACTGATATGTAGGGCGCTAGCTTTCCAGACAGAGGGAGCTGGGCGTGCAAAGGCCCCGCACAGCCCAGGGGACCAGCGAGGCCTCTCGGCTGGAGTAGGTGAGTGTGCTGGGCCCCTAGAGTGGACTCTTAAAGTCTCCACTCTGAGCGACTGTATCACAACACTCCATGTGGGTGGAAATGATTCAAGGGGCTTCCAGATGAGTGAAGAGGAAGGTCATCCCCATGTTCACCTGTGGGCCACATGGCCATCCTCTGTCCCCGCCAGGAGAGGGGCAGGCCTAAAGGCTCGAGCAGAGCGGGGCAGGGGGCTGGGGTGGGCATGATGCACCCACACCTGGACTCAGGCCAGAAAGAAAGGCCCTGCCATCTTCATGGCTCCTGTCAGCGGAGCTCCAGGGTCACCTGCACCCAAGTGGCTTTAAGAGGCTGACAGGCTCTGGCACAGCTCACTGGACCTCCGAGTAACGTGCACGCGTTATTAGCACACTGGACACCGGAAGGGAGGAATGGGGGCCAGCCCAGCTCTCCACCTTCACCTCCGGGTCCACGGTCAGTGGAACACTCCCCAGGGAGAGCCTGGTGCTCTGAGCTGGGCGCTGCAAAGGTCCCATTTAGTGCTCGCTGCAGTGGGAAGGGTCTCTGGAGCCCCTGGGAGGTGCTAGGGAGCAGGGAGGGGGTGGTGGTGGTTGGAGCCCCTCCCCGCTGCCCCTCAGGAGACTCAGAGGCAGCTCCAGGTCGCTTTCCACAGCCCCAGGGCTCAGAAGGAGTGGAGAAGATGCAGAGTTTGCACCAGAATCTCGCGAGGACGAACTTCTATGTTATTTGGGGGCATAACTGGAGGGGCTGAACTCACACAGAAAGCAGGAGGAACCCACTACCTGACACAGAAATGGACCTTCATAATTTCTAGCTTTAGAGGCTTATAGCTCATCATGGAAATTTTGCATCAGTTCTGTCTTTTGCTGGCATAATTAAAGATGATAACACACGGAGAGCATTAGCAGCCAGACTAATGCAGGAAGCGCTCAGCGTGGTGGCTAGTGTTGTTCTGTGAGAGCTGCAAGGACACAGGACAGAGTGACGGCCCCCCTGTCCACAATCGAGCCCCTGTTCACAGGAGGCTGGAACTGAAAGAGGCAAAATGCCCGGGCAGAGCCAGGACTGGAGTCCACACTCCCATCTCCCACCTTCCATCCTTCCTCGTGCTGCCACAGCTCCGGTCCTGGCCTTTAACACGGTAGTCCCTGATGCAGACCCCAACCCTGACCCCAGTCCTTAGCAAGCAGCATTCAGAGCACAAGTCCCCACCCTGGGCCAAAGCTTTGTTCCTAACCTTGAATTGACAGGAATGCTGGTTCTACCCAATCTCAAGTCAGATTTCAGTCTCTAAAACACTCTAACCCAGCCCTCCCCAGTCCCAGCCTGGGCCCCATGCATGTCAGTGTCCCGCCCAAGCCACATGACAAAGCCCTACCTGGGCCCAAGCCTGAGTCCAACTCCACTCCTGCCCCAGAGTGGGCAGTGTGAGGTTCAGAGAGGTTAGGTGACTTGTCTAAGTCACACATTCACACAGAGTGAATAGCAGAGTTGAGCCCAGGTCCTTGAGGCTTTGGAGTTTCCTAGTGTGGGTGGGTAACAGGAGCCCTGGAAGGTGCCAGGGGGGATGGTGGGCACCCTAGGCCAGAGATGTTGACACGGGTACACCACTGATGGTACCTGACCTCAAGGGAGCCCCACAGTGTCTGGAGAAGTCAGCAGCCCAGTGATCGTTAATCTTCATTTTACAGATAAGGAGACCGAGGCCCAAGGAAAAAGCCCAGAGTCACCCATCAGGCCTGTAGCAGAACAGTGCAGGAGCCCATACCCACTGACAGCCCACCCAGGGCTCTCCCACTGCCCCACACTGCCCTCTGCCCACTCCGTGGGGGCTGGGCAGCAGAGTCGGCGTGGAGGAAGAGATGCAGCAGGAAACTGTACAAGATCGCAGACGGTGGAAGCCCAGTTTCTAGTCCTCACACCTGGGGAAGAGCTGGAAGCTTTGCCCTGCCCCAGAATGGCCAGTGCAAACTCACAGGTGCCTTTAACTGGAGGCTCCACGGGCTCCCGAGCAGCCGGCCCTGCAGACCCCACGGCCAGCAGTGGGTGTGGATCAAAGGAGCAAACCGCCCTGCACCCCATGTTCCCATCCGTACGGTGGGACCATACGGTTATCTCAAGACGTTGCTGAGTAGTGGGATCAGATGAAGGATGCCGGCCCCGGCTCAGTGCCTGGAGCTCCTGGCCTTAGTTTCCTCCTCTGTCTCCCCCACCCCATCTCTGGGAAGTCACCTCTGGGCAGCCCTTGCTTGCCTCTGTAGCCAGCAACCCCCCACCCCGACTCCGCCAACCGCCCTCCCCATTCTTCAATCTGGCCTGAGCAGTGCCTTGTTCACACAAACACCAGTGGGTATGAAGATTGATACTCTGAATCTTCTGGAATGACCCAAAAGGCCAGCTGAAAGTGTGCAGCCCTTCCCACCTCTGGAACATTCCGGCAGACCACTCAGGCGTAGCTGGCGAGGCCCCAGGGCCTGTGTGGAAATGCCCAAAGCTTGGAGAAACCATGAAGGCCAAAAAATAAGGAGTGACCCTAGGGCACAAGGCCAGGCAGAGGGGCCAAGGAAGGAGCCCCCTGGGCTGGGGAGGATGGAGGTCCAGGTGGGGAGCTGGGTGGTGCTCAGGGCCCAGAGAGAGGAGCAGTCATCGTTCCCGGGCCAGCAGAGGGTGATCCCACTGGGAGAAGACAAACGGCCAGATGGCAGAGGGAAGGCACCGGCTGCAGCCTCCACTGGGAGAATTAATTAAGCCTTCAATTAGCACAGGCCTGCCCCTGTCGGCTCCAAGGGGCACCCAGGGCCCCAGCTGCCCTGCCCAAGCTAGGAGTTAATAACTCACCGCCTAATGAACTCAGCAGATAGACAGCCAGAATCACCCACCGCCCATCGCCTGCCTGCCAGGAAGCGGGCAGGAGGGAGGGCTGGGTGCCTCTTTGGATCCCTTACCCCTGGAAATTCAGCAGAGGTGGGGTGGTATGGGGGACTGTCTTGCCCCTGGGGACCCGTGTGTCCTTGTACTATTCCCAGAAAGGAAGGAACAGAACCCCAGCACGTCAGGGCAGGGAGGCCCTGAGAGGCTTCATTTCAACATTTACTGTGTCTGACACTATGTGGGATGCCGGCGACAACAATGAAAAAGAGCCCAGCCCTGCCCTCCAGGAGCTGACTGTCAGCTGAAGGGGTGGGGAGCGGGGAGGACATAGACCCAAAACTGACCCTCACCAGAGCATCCACGGCCAGTGCCGTCAACAGAGCACCCCAAGAGATATGGGGGGAGGGTCTCAGCTCAGGGCTGAGGAGAGCTGCTTGGTGGTCGCCGGGTGAATAGAGAGGTCAAGGTCCTCTAGTCCCACCCTTTGTTCTCTAGGTGAACAACCTAAGGCCCAGAGAGGGCAGACGACTGGCCCAAGGCCACACAGTTATTCAGAGGCAAAGCCAGAATTAGAACGCAGACTAGAAGCCACGTCTGTAAAGAGTGTGCCTCTCCATGTTTAACAAGGCTAACTGAGGCCCAAAGAGTCACTCACTTGGGACATTGAAGGGAGCCCTGCTGGCGCCCACACCCCCAGAGAAAGACTGGCCGTCCAAGGGGCATTTCACACGGCTCACCCTCCGGTGAGCACTGCCCGGGAGTCCACACACTGTGTTTTCACTCAGAGCGCATCAGAGAGCAGCGGCCACCCAGCCTCCTCAACGCACAGGCTCTTCCCGCCCCCCAGGCCTGCGCCTTCCACCTCCCCATCCCCTGCTCAGTGCTCTCCACCATCCCCCAGCACCTCGGGCCGATGGGCAGCTGCCAAGAATGGCCAGGCACCGCTTGACCCTCCCTGGGCTGGCCAGGGCCAGGCTTACAGCCTGCTGCCCAGACACAGCCTGCTCCAGGACCACCCAGGGGGCTGGTTGAAATGTCCCAGGACCAGATGAATCAGAATCTCTGGGAGTGGGTCATAGGAATCTGCACTTAAAATGGGCTCTCCAGGGTTCCTTCATGAATGTTGTTAGTGCATGCACAAACACAGACGAGGGGCCAAGCTGGGGTCAGGTGCTCGATGCATTTTCACGAACCACACATCTGTTTAATCTACACCAGGTCAAGCAACAGAAACTTAATAGGCCTCAGAAACCCCTTCACGCCCCCTTCCAGTCACCAGCCCCCCGAGAAGGTGCTGCTCTCCTGACTCCTAACAGCGTAGACCAGTCTTGCCAGGTTTTGAACTGCTTGTGTACGGAATTATACAAACACTGTGTCTGGCTTTTCCTGCTTGACACCGTTTGTGAGTTTCTTTCATGTTGTTGTGTGCAGTTGTCGTTTATTTACTCTTACTGCCTATGATTGTACCACAATTTGTCTGTGTTTACTGTTGGTGGGCATTGTTTCTAACTTTAGGATACCAAAAGAGGGTTGCCAAGAAAATTGGATTACGTGTATCTCCGTGAACACTTGTAAGCATTTCTGAAGGGGACTTATCTGCGAGTGGAATTGTTGTGTCATGGGGTTTGCTTGTGTTCAGGTCTAATAGATACTGCGAATGATTTTCCAAAGTGGCTGGACCAATTTAGACTTCCCCCGGTGCATCTAAGAGTTCAGTGCATCCACATCCTCACTGACAGTTGGTACATTTCTCTTTTCATTTGAGCCATTCTGGTGGGTGTGTAGTGGTATCATTTTATGCTTCGATTTGCATTTCCCTGATGAGTAATGATGTTGAGCCATTTTCTTATGTTTATTGGCCATTCAGGCATCCTCTTTTGTGAAGAGCCTGTTCAGATCTTTTACCAATTTTTAAATCAAATTGTCTTTCCCTTACTCCTACTTTATAGGAGTTCTATATATCTCCTGGATTCCAGTCCTTTATTGGATACACGTATTGCCAATATCTTCTTCAAGTTGTTGTCTTGCCTTTTTACTCTTAATGATATCTTTTGCTGAACAGAGTTTTTAATTTGAATATAGTCCAAATTATCCATTTTTTCCCTTTTGGGAAACATTTCTTGTGTCCCGTGTCCAGGTGATTTTATGCACACGAAGGTTTGAGGGTGGGAGTGGAGCCCTTCCAGATGGACAATAGTCCTTGTTATTGCTAAACCCCACTTCCCTTTCAGTCGGAGACACAGAATTCACTTTCTCATACCGACTGCACTTACCGAGTATTTATCCACTTTTGGGCACACTACATGTTGTAGCAGACGTCGTCGTGGACATCTGCTCAGCCTGTGTTCCCTATACCACGTGTGCTGAGAACATTCCAGAGAGGTGGGCCGTGTTGTCACGTGACCCTGGCACCCCGGCCACAGGAGATTGGCCAGGCGTGGACACTTACCAAGCTGAGCTGATCAGGCTCTCTCTCCCGGGGGGTTGGAATTTGTCTGAGGGGCCCTACTCTCAGTCCAGACCGTAGCAAGGAGGAGACGATGGGAACTCAGGAGCTGAGGCTCCCATGGGGCTTGAGGTGAGCCCATGTGTCCCCACACCCCTGGAAGCCACAAACATGGCCTGCAGAGGAAAACAGAGGAAGCAGGTGTGCAGGGAGAAGCGGAGGTGAAGGAGGGAGTGTGGATGCTGCCAAGGTAACCACTGCCTGGCTCTTGGCCCTCATGGTGCGTTCCTGCCCCAGGAGTCCCCAGACACCCAGCAACTTTCCAGTAAATTCCCCGTTTTCTCTAATGTGAATCCTGTTCTTGCAAGCAAGGGCGTCTTCACTAGGACAGGATTCTCATCTTGAATCCTCACAGCGACAACTTTTCCCTTTTTAGAGAGGAAGAAACTGAGACTTGAAAGATGGTAAATACTTTCCCCAAAACCTGCTGCCACTGAGAACCAGAGAGCCAGGACTCCGGCCTCATCTGCACGGCTCAAAGCCTGCTCTCCTTTCTCTCCAGCACAGAGCCACACACACTGGGCCAAGGTCAAGGCTTCCCAAAGGGTGTCCTGTAGACCCCCGGGCTCAGGAAATGAGTTGTTGCAGGAAGAAAAGCATTTTGGTTCCCTGATCCAGCTGTGGGGACACTGGGCGCATATTGAACAGGATAGTCTCTACTACAGAGCATTTCAGAGCCTTTGATAGAAGGGAGCACATAGGAAGTCGACAGAATGCAGTTTCTCTAACTTATTTGACTATGGCCTCCATTTGTAAGGAGCATTTAATGAGATTAATGTCTTATGGAAAATCCCATAAGGAACCAAATTTCTCCTCCTGCTCCAAGGTGGTCCCCCGGAAGGGAGTGTCCTGGGCAGATAACCAGCAATGTCCCTCCCACTGGGGAGGTGACCCCTTGTGAAATACACTGAAGGAAGTTTATACACCTGCTTCCTGAGGGCCTGACCAACCTGAAGCAGCATCCCCCCCACCCCCACCCAATGAAGCCACTGTAACTGGATCCCACCATCTTCCAAGGGGTGGGTAGGATGGCAGGGCCCACCAGGCTGTGTCACCCCAGGAGCCTGGCCCTCGGGTTCTGCCCAGCCAGCCCCTTCTCCACAGGAATGAGGCCCAGGGGGGCAAAAGAGAAAAGAGAGAAGGGAAAGGACGAAGGAGGGGAAAGAAGACCAGAGCAAAGGAAACAGGAGGCAGACAGCCCCTCAAACGGGGATGCTCTGCCCGTGCGTGTGCCAACAGGACTCCAGAAAACCATCAGGGATGGTGCCAGCCTGGGGCTGGCAGCATGGGGAGCCAGGGCCACCCCCAGGCCTACAGGGGCGAGGGAGAGAGTGGGCCCAGAGAGGGTGGGCACAGAGGAGCTGCCTCACGGGCGCTTCCAGGGCCTTTGGTGCTGTCAGCCCATAAACACCCTGTCTTATTGTCCTTCACCCTCTGATCTCGGGCTGGGGCTTCTCATGGGCCAAACCCAACCAGAGGCCCACAGGGTGGGGAGAGGCTGCTGCAAACAGCACCGGGTGGCGGGGTAGAGAGGGCGAGGAGAGGAGCTCGCTGAGGGGCGAATGGAGGTTGTCCGTTGGGAGACAGCTGTGGGAAGCGGAAGAAGGGGAGCGGAGATGAAAACACAGGACTGATCAAAAGGGAAGGCCTGGAAAGGGCAAGAGGAGAAGGTGGAGGAGCCCCGGGGATGGAAGCAGCTTTGTTCTGTGCCTCCTAGAAGCATGGGGTCGTTGCCAAGGTCCAAAGCCCCAGATCTCTAAGTACGGGAACAGCCCACCCCGGGAGGCAGACGTGAGCTTGGCTCCGTGGAGGGACGGAGCCGCCGCCGCCTCCCCACTCCGGCCAGCTCCCACATGTCTGGTGGGTGGAGGGCTCTCTGCTGAGATCAGCTCCACACACCTGCCTTGATGTGCATGGCCCTCCCTTTGTACAGGCCCTGAGTGCTGGAGGGTTGGGAGCATAAATCAATGCAGGCACAAGAATCCTCGTTGAAATTCACTGGGAAAACGCATCGCTGAGTGAGTGAGTTCCTCTCCACAGAGAACAGTTGTCCCACAATTCGTTTTTTGTCTAAAAGCAGATGTTCATGCACTGGAGTGGTTGAAAGTGGCCCGCTCTGTCTGTAGGATTTCATCACAGGGACGTTCTGGCCTGACCAGGGCGGGTGATGGGCCACTTCGCCTCCCAGACCCCCAGCGTTGGGGGAAGCTTGCCAGCACCCAGAACTCCCTCTCCGCTTCCTCCTCCCAGTTCTGGTCACTCTGAGCAGGGAAAGTGTGTGGGCCTCTACCCATCCTGCAGAGAGGTAAACTGAGGGACCAGCACTCAGAGACCCTGCAGGCCTGCCGGTCACCCAGCCCAGCGTCAGTGGGGCCTGACTCCCTCAACACCAGCTGCCTCCCAGGACCTGGCCGGATGGGGACATGGGGAGAGTCACCTTCCCAGTTCCTTCCAAGCACGGCAGCACCAGCTCCTTTGGCACGAGGGATCCAGAAACACCGTGACCAGGCCTGGGAACGGGATGTCTGAGGCTGGGAAATCCATCCCGGAGGGAGGCAGCTGCCGTAGATCAAAGCCTGCTCTCCGCTGCTGCATCGTCATTAGCAGTGGGCAGGGCGCAGGAGGCCGGGGGCAGGAGTGGAACCAGAGGAGAGATCCAGATCCACAGAGTAAAGCTGGATGCCCCGGAGGCAGCTGCTGGAGGTGAGGGGGGAAGCTGCAATGCCCTCCAAGCCCAGGGTGTGGTGGGGCCAAAGGAGGGGCTCCAGGCCCAAGACACATGCCAGGGAAGGCTTCCTGGAGGAGGAAGCATCTGAGCTGAGTCCTGAGGAGGCACTGATGGTACCCAAACCATGCTCGGGTGGGCAGACCCCTATACTGAATGAGTCTTCACCTTTAGGGGCTTAACAGAAATACAAGACACCACCAGGGGAAGTCTTGAATCCAGAGACCCATCGCAAGGCGCCCATTAAAGGGGTAATATGGATGGGCAATCAGGGAAGTCTTCTTAGAGGAGGTGAGCTTAAGCAGAACTTTAAAGGAAGGGAGTGGAGAAAGACTGGAGACCTGGCAGACCCCCAGCAACGTGCCCTCAGTGCGCCCAGGATCTTTCCTCCTCAGCTATTGTCTCAGTCTGAAGTTGTACACTCTCTAATTATTCAATTAATGTCTGCCATCCATGGACTGTGGGCTCACAGTTTTGCTCACCATTGTGACAGAGTGAATGCTCAAGGTTTTCTGAATGAATGGATGAGTGAATGAATGAATGAATAGTCCTAACTCCCGTGATGGCCTGGAGGTGGAGTGGGTCAGTCCCACGGAGGCGGTGGAAGGCAGCAGAAGGCCCTGGATATTTCTAAGCGTAAGTGGAGCAGGGTGGTTGAGCTGGGCAGAGGACAGTTTGGGGCAGAAGGACAGTCAGCACATGGTTCGTGGAAGGACACCAGGCAGGGGGTGCGAGGTTAGCACTGGACAGTGAGCCGGTGATCTGGAACCACGGGGGTGGCTGGAACTTGCAGGAGGCAGGGGTGGAGGGAAAAGACGGCCCAGGCTGGAGCAAACCTCCTATCATCAGGACCCCAACCCCAGGCCGCTTCCCCAGCCCGGCGTCCTCTGGGAGCCACTGTGCCTCTGCCTCCTGCCCCCCCCCCCCAGCCCCACCTCCTTGGTCTGATTGCCCAGAGTGATTTGTGGCCCTGACAAGCTGAATTGTGGGTAAGGCAGCTGTCCAAATGGGGAGCAAATTGGAACCGTGGCTCCAGCCAGCAGGCCATCCATCACCGGGAGAAAGACTCCATTAGCACCTCGCTGCCCCCACCCTGGCCGAGCCCAGCCCCTCACTGCGCCTGCCCTCCTCTCTCCTCCTCGGGTCTGGGCGCCTGGAGGGGGAGAGACAGGGAGAGGAGGGCTGAGCCCACTTTGCCCCTTGGGGCTTCCGTTTACAGGGTCTGCTTTCGGCCTCTTCCCAACCTTTTTATGATGATGAATGTCACATGGGCCTCCCAAGAGGGGTCTACATTTACAAATTAGGAAACTGAGGCACAGTGCGCTGGGTGACAGACCCCAACTTGCACGGCATTAGCAGAAACTGGGGCATAAAATTTGCTGCCGGAATACCTGGAATTCTTAATGAGGCGGCAGTTTCCTGCAACGTGGAAAAATTCAAAAGCAAATAAACATCCCATCTGGCAAAATTCCTGGTTCCTGGAGGTGACACCACAGCGGCTCCATGACAGACCAATGAGGCGAAGGAACCACCAAGCCCTAGAACCCCAGGCCCAGCCTTGAGGGACTTGCCGTCTGTGAGAGGGGCGGGATGTCTGGAGACCGGGTGTGGCTGTTGCGCCCCCGCTTGCAGCCCTTTCTCAACCTCTGATGTGTGGACCCCACACCCACTGCACGTGACCCAGCTCCTGGCCGTGGCTGCTCAGACCAGAGATGGTCACTGGAGCCAAAGGCCGTCTCCTCACAGGCTGGTCAATGACCTTCACTTGGGGCCTGGCTGGAAAAGATGAGCTAAGCCTATCATATTGGAGGAATCTGGAACTGGGGCTCTGAGCATCCCAATCAGGTAGCAGAGCCAGCCAACCTGCAAGGTCAAGTGACCTCAGGACTCGTCTCTCTCAGGGCCCCAAGCTGTCTGTGCTCTGCTTGCTTTCCCGCTGCCTCTCCCCCAAGGCTTGGTCCAGAAAACTCTAGAGGGGAGGGTGGGGGAAGGAGGAAGGGTGAGAAACTTGTTCTGTGTCATCCCACCTGCCCCCATCTCACTGCCCCGTCCACCTGCCCCAATGCCACATGAGTCACTTCCGGTTTCCCTTGACTGCAATGCTGAAACTCAGCAGCCAGGCCCGGACTGCTGGTTCCTCTCTTTATGCCGAGTCATCGTTCCCAAGCCAACAGCTGTCCTGCCAGCTACTGACCGGGAAACAGCCAAGGTCAGGGGTGGGGGTTACCACGGAATATGAATTAACATTTCGACATGTCATCCCACCACACAAGGCTACGTGTGGCCAGCCGAGGACCCCAACACTGAAGCATCAGGAAGGGAGAGGCGCCCTTCTGTCTCCTCCCAGGGCGCGTGGCAGCAGCGGGAGGGGTGTTTCTGCAGACTGTCCTCCCACTTTCACTTTTTTGTGGCCTTTCATGTCTACTCTGATCTTGGGGCCCCTCATGGCCCGTCAGCTTTGTGCTAAAAGTCTAAACTGTTAGCACAAAGTACATTTGTGTCTGTTTCAATCAGGGTCCAGTGCAGGAGACAGAAACAGCCCTGGGAATTTAAGCAGAGAGGGGATTAATACAGGGAATTAGGTGCTGACAAAGTGATGAATAAATGAAAAGCCGTAGGATATATTGGAATACATGAAGAAGACATTTGGTTTAAAACTAATTCGGCCTGACCTTGTTTTTCCAAAAGGGCCTGATGTGGCCTATTGAGCATGCATTGTGCATGTGCTTTAAACATTTACAATGTCTCAAAGATAAGAATGATGGCCTTAAAGATAGGGCTGTGACTTTTCCCCATGTCAGCATTTCCTTAAGGAGAAGCATCTCTTCCTAGAAACTAAGGACTCATTCCTGACCTGCTGTGTCCACCTCATGACCACTGACCTGCTGTGCCAGCTAAGTGTCTCCTGACAGTAGTAAAAGAGATATTCCTGTCACAGGTGACATATGCTGTTTGTTCCAAGATGGTGTATAACCACTCTGTGCACCCTGCTTCTTAGGTGTGCTTCCTCCCTTGGGGAAGGAAGCCCCCTAGGCTGTAGTCTTCAGATCTGGCTCATGATAAACTCCCCCCGATTTTTATTTATAGATTGATCATGGATTATTTGCATCGACAAAAGTCATAGGAAGTGCTGTAGGAGTCGGCTCCAGGCTGGGCATCCAGGAGTGACAGGACGATACTGCTGAACTGGCCCTGATGGAAGGCGGGGGATCTGCAGCCACCGCTGGGACACAGGGCTACAGCGGCAATCCCAGGATCTGGAAGCCACCTGTACCACCATACCTGCGTCTGGGCCCCCGCAAAGCTCGTGACTGGACACGGGGATGCTGCTGAAGGAAAACGCTTGTGCCATCAGCAATAGCCAAAGGCGCGGGAGGCTGGCTCCGTTTCACATCTGCCTTCCGAATCTCACGCAGGTCCATCTGTTTAGGAGAACCAACTCGTGCACTAAAGTCCTAGGGGCACAGGAGTCTGGGAAACCTAGTCTTCAGCTTGACAGCCTCTGCAGCACCAGAAGGAATAGGATGGATGCTGAGTCCGAGCACGTATCTCAGAGCCCAATTCCAGATTCCTGGGCTGTCTCGGGCGTCTTCTACAGCCAGCGCCGGCTGACAACCCTGGGTTGGAGCTCGGCCAGGGGGAGCTGTGTAAACACAGGAGGGTTTATCTGGCCGTGGAGGGTCCGTGGAGAGCTAGGTACATGTCTCCGAGTTTGTGTGTGTGTGTGTGTACATGCCTGTCTGGGGAAGAGGAATAGGGGGACCTTAGGGGCTGGGGGGTCAAGCCCGTCTCTGCCCACAGGCTCACTGGGCCGCTCACAACATGAACAAGCGAGGCAGTTAAAATCAAGTGGCGAAGTCAGAGGCAGGGGGCAGACCTCATGAATTCCAAGGTCTCCCCCAAGCCCTCCTGAATCATTGTAGTCATTTCTGATAAGCCAAGTCTTTGTCTCCGCCTAAGCTACCTGTGTTGGGGGCCCCAGAATCTCCCATTCAAACCCAGGGCGCCCAGAGTGTCCCTGTCTTCAACATACAGTTGTGACACAAACACCCTGGCTGCAGGGAAACCCCGAGGGAACCTTTGCTGGAGCGAGGCACCTCGGCACTGGGGCTCAGACCCCCCCGACAGGGTCCTGCCCTGGACTGAGAGGGCGAGAGAGGCGGGGGCTGGGAGCGGGGTAGCCTCGCCGCGGCGGCCTCCTCTGCTGAAGCCCCGGCGGCGGAAGCGCTCTGTCCTCTGCACTCATTAGATAGTTCATCTGCGGCCACTTGCTGCTCCCTGGGGAGATGAAGGGCCGCTGCTCCTGAGGAGGGAGGGCACTCCAGGCTGAGCGAAGGCTGCTGGCGGGTGGGGACAGCCACTCAGGGATGTAGCCTGCTGTGTAGCAGACAAGACGCCCTCTCCCGCCTGCCTCCCCGTGGAGAAGTGCTCCAGCCCATCTCGTCTCAGGGGCGACCTGTGACCGGCTCCAGGCCAGGGCCTCCCAGAAGAGCGGCTCAGAGGTTAATGAAGGATTTCGTCACCAGCACCTCAACGCAGTATGTCCCACACGGAGTAGCACCTCCTCCCAACTGCCCTGTCTGTGTCACTAGGACCCCGGCTCCCCAATCTCTGAGACCTGCTGCTCTGTCCCCTGAGGTGTCTTCCAGAGGCACCCCCTCCTCCTCGCTCCCACCCATGGGCCCTCTTGCAGGCCCTCCTCTCCTCTGCACCCATCATCACAGGCCACCTCACCCATCCCCTCCCTCCTGTCCCCCTTAAAGCTCTGTCTGGGTCACATGACCCCCTGCTCTAACAGCCCCGGATCCCGTGATTTCCTAAATAGAGCCCCAGGCCTCAGCCTGACCTCAGGCTTTCCACAGCCCACCCCACAAACCTTTCCAGGCTATTGCCCACACCTCCCCTACCTTCTCTCCAAACTCGATCATTTATTGCTTCAAGAATAGTGGTTAAGAGGGGCTGGCCTGGTGGCACAGTGGTTAAGTTCACGTGTTCCGCTTTGGTGGCATGGGGTTCGCCGGTTCAGATCCCAGGTGTGGACCTACGTACCACTTGGCAAGCCGTGCTGTGGCAGGTGTCCCACACATAAAGTAGAGGAAGATGGGCACAGATGTTAGCTCAGGGCCAGTCTTCCTCAGCAAAAAGAGGAGGATTGGCGGCAGATATTAGTTCAGGGCTAATCTTCCTCAAAAAAAAAAAAGTACACAAAAAGAAAAAAGAATAATGGTTAAGAACAGAGACTTGGGCACCTACCTCCTCAGTTCAAATCCTGCTCATTAGCTGTGAGAACTTGGGAAGTTGCTTAATCTCTCTGTGCCTCAGTTTCCTCATCTATAAAAATGGAGAGAAGAACAGTGCACCCGTGTAATGGGGTGTCGTAAGTAATAAATGAGGTGGTGCATGTGAGATGCTGAGCAGTGTCTCGCACATAGAAGTTCTCAATAAAGTTAGTGATTGTCATTATCATTCTCCTGCCTTGATGCTCCCAATTCTGAGCCTTTGCTCATGCTGTTTCTCCATCTGGAATGCCCATCAAACCCCCTCCCATGCCTAGGGGACATGTACTCTGCGTGCTCAGCATCCCAGTCTTCGGGGAGCTGCCCTTCCTCCATCCCACGGTGACACCACTCAGTCCACCTAACTAGGTAGGGCTGGCCCACTTGC
Organism: Equus quagga; assembly: GCF_021613505.1. NCBI lineage: Eukaryota > Metazoa > Chordata > Mammalia > Perissodactyla > Equidae > Equus > Equus quagga. The sequence goes on from NC_060281.1 coordinate 29,976,133, forward strand.
CAGCTGCAAGGTTGGGAGTGTGGTCCAGGCCTGACGAAGCAGAAGCCCTCTGTGCCCTGGCCACAGGGATCCACTTAGGAATGGGCATGTGACTCAAGCTGGCCAATGAGAGCCCTCCCCTGGGACTACCTGAGCTGGTCCTCTGGGATCCTGAGCTGTAAGGAGGGTGTGGCTGGTGGAAAAAATGCCTCCCTCTCAAAGACATCCTCACTTCCTAATACCTGGAAGCTTGAATATCACCTTAGATGCCAGAAGATCCAGTTCAGTTCTGGATCTTATCCTGGATTATCCACATGGCCCTAAATGCCACGAGCATCCTTATAAGAGAGATTAGACAGACAGAGGAGAAGGCGAAGTGAAAACCGCACAGAGAGAGATGCAGCCACAAGCGAAGAAACGCTGGCCATCACCAGAAGCTGAGGAGTCAAGGAATGGATTCATCCTTAGAGCCTCTGGAGGCAGCGAGCGCAGCCCTGCCAGCATCTCGAGTTCAGACTTCTGGCTCCAAAACCGTGAGCGAATGCATTTCTGCTGTTTGAAGCCACCAAGGTTGCTGTAATTTGTTCCCACAGCCCTAGGAAGCTGATACAGACCGTGAGCACCCGGAGGCGCTGGGTCCTTCCTGCTCCACGGGGAGAGGGCCTGCCTGCCCTGAAGCTGCTTCAGAGGAAGCAGAGCTGAGGGAGGGAGAGAGGGGACCGGGTGGGTGGGCAGAGGCCCGGGGACACTGGGACGTCCCTGAAGGCAGCCTTCCTTCCCTAGCCTTTTCAGCAACAAAAGCCAACACAGGTCCCTTCTTACTTAAGCCAGTTTGAACTGGTTTGTCACTTGCCATGCAAAGCTCTGACTAACACTCTCACCCACTCATTATCAAGAACCTTAAAAATAGCTCAAATCTTTGACCCGGTAATCCCAGCTTTCTGCCCTAAGGAGGTAATTTGTATACGGACAGTCACTGCAGTGTGAAAAAACAGAAAAAACCTGGAGATGTAACCACAGGACATGGGTTCATAAATTACGGCACCTCCCTACGGGGGATATTATGCAGCCATTAAAAATCATGTTTTCTCGCTCATTATAGCATGTTAAGTGAACAGCAGGACATTAAAAATATATACATACGCACAAAAACACACATACACATACACATATATTCATATATATAAACAGAACGATCCCATTTTATTTTTATTTTGCTTTAGATCACTTTTAAAGAAATAAAGCATTACACACACAGTGGAAGCCCTCTGCATACCTCTCCCCACTTCTTCATGTGGCTTTCCCTCTCCAAAGGCAGCCACTCACTCTAAGTTGGTCTCACTCCTAGGCATGAGTTTAAACACTTACTCCTAGGTATGTATCCATAAATAATAAATAATATTTGTACATGTTTTTACATTTTAATAAATAATAAGAGACTTTCTGCAACTTGCTTTTATTCAACCAACAATATGTTTGTGCACTTAATCCATCTTGATAACATGTAACATTAATTTTAACGGCCGCCGAGAATTCCATTTCTGAGTATCCCACACTTTATTTATCCTTTCTCTGGTTAATAACTGCTAAGATAATTGACAATGTTTTTTTCCCACAAAACGCTGCAGCTCTTACGTTTCCTTGTGACACAGTGAGACCGTCTCTGGGGAGTCACAGCCCACTTGCAGGAGCTGGGTGGCAGGGACTGCTCATCTTCATCTTCACGAGGCGCTGCTGAAGGATGCTCCTTGCTGGTGGTACCAAGAGCCATCAGAGAGTGTCAGTTTCCCACAACCTCGATGGTGAGGTGTTTTCATTTTTGTCACTCCAACGGGTAGGAAATTATATGTCATTGTGGGTTTTGTGTGCACCTCCCTGATTGCAGGGTTGTCCCTCATCGTTCCATATGTGTAGCATTCAGTTCCTCTTCTGTAAATGCCCTGCTCTATTCTTCTGCTGAGGGGTTTGCCTTTTGAATAGAAAATCTATTCGCATGAACTACACCCAAATGTTGACAGTGGTTTAACAAGTAATTTTTATTTTCTTCTTTGGAGTAATAGGATACTTAATTTGTCTGCCCTCCCTGCTTTGGAAAACACCACCCCACACAGCCCCTGTCCTCACCTCCCCATCCACACCAGCCATGTGTGCGAATGGGAGCTGCCACCCCTGACCTGACCCCGCCTCGCAGGCCACAGGGACTAGCCTGGGCTTAGGCAGGTAACCCAAACCAGGCCAATCAGAGCCCTTCCCTGGGGTTTCTAGAACTGGAGCTGGAGGAGGGCACTTCTTTCCCCCTTGATCATGAAGCTGTGAGGACGTGAGGCCTGTTTTCCATCCTTATGGAGACCAGCAGCCGGAGGCCAAGAAACGTCCGTGCTGAGCAGAAGGGGTGAGTGAAGAGGGGCCTGGGGGCAGCCAGGCCTGGCAGACCCGTCTAACACACCTCAGCCTCCCGGCCACTAAGCAATGACTTCCCCCCTGCCTGGATGGGCTCCAACTGGTGTCCCCTCATGTGCAACCCGAGGGCTGTCACTCACATAAGACTTGTCTGCAGTTTCAAGTTTTCTACAATAGGCACATATGTTACTGTTGGTAATCAGAAATTTAATCAGTATTATTATTTTAAATCTTACTCATCTTTCACAGTGAGATCCAAACATCTCCTTCCATGAAGCCTTTTCTAACCCTCAGCCGAAAGCCCTGCCCAGCCGCCGTCAGAGCTGAGAACTGGCCCGGAGCACTGCGGGAAACGGGTCGGCAGTGGGCTTCTCCCCGGGCAAGGGCCCCAGTGGAGACGGGAGCCAAGGGATAGAGGCAGCAAAGGTCTGTTAGGGAAGTGGGGGCCAAGTGGGGCTCTGGCCTGCTCTGAATGGTACAGACTCACAGGATGAGGCCTGGCCAGAAATCCTGCCCCACAACCAAGGGCTGCCAGCCACCGGCAGGGCCCCCACCAGCTTCTGGCCTGCTGGGGTTGGGGGAGGCCTGGCAGGCTCTGACCCTTTTGGTCCAGGACTGCAGGAAAGCCTGCTCCTGGGGCTGGAACAGCAAAGGCAAGTTACCACTGGGCTTCCGTGCAGGACGGGGCTGGTGACGGACGTGTGGGGAGCTGCTTGCTGGGGGACAGCCCTCGAAACCCACTCCCGCCCCCATCTGTCTGCACGGCCCCTTCTCGCTGAGTCTAGAGGCTTAAAATGAGAAGCGTGTTCCAAAAGATGCGGCTTGTGGGAAAACTTCAGCCAAATCAATTAATGATAAAACCCTTGAGCAAACACAGCTACTATGATCATCTTAGAATGTTGTGATTCGAGCTGCAAAATAAATGAAATTAAAAACACCGAGACTCTGGGTCAGAACCCCAGCTTCTCTCGTTAGTTTTTAATCTCCTGTGAGATGATATATCTTCTGATGGCTTCTGTCAGCTCATTCTACATAATAACCCAGGACGTGTGGCCGGCTGACCCCTCTCATTTCCTCCACGTGGCTGAAGGGGAGGGTGCCGCTGGCAGACAGGTCAACAAACAGGCTTAACACGGGGATGGGCAGATGGGCCAGGCTCAGGGGGAAAGACAAGGAGCCACACAGGACCCTCGAGACTGGACATTGCCAGAGCCGTGTGGGCAAAGAGCAGGTGTGAGGTGCCCTGGGGCCACCTGTCGAACCCCTCACATGACAGATGAGGCACCTGGAGCCCAGAAAGCAAAAGTTTTCCCAAATCATGCTGAGTCAGGATTGGAACCCCGGTGTCCTGATGCCCGGCCCACAGCTCGTTCTGTTGAAGCCCCCATGCAGCATCCTCCAGGGAGGGGCCTGGGCTCGGAGCAGGGAGTGTGGTCCCCAGCTCTGTACCTGCTCTCAGGGCATCGTTAGTGGGACTTACTGAGCTCAATCTGGGAGACAGAGTTTGAAGGAGCCCAGTCCTCATCTCTGGGGAGATGCTGGCCTGGTGGGAGAGGCAGTTCTCATGCTTGGGAACCTCCCAGTCTGATGATGGGAGCACAACCCTGCCCTCAGGAAGCCCCCAGTCTGAGGGGGTCAAGCCTACAAGTAAATTGCTTTGATGAGAACACAGCACGACAAGAAAGAACAGCTGGGAATTTGTGTTGGCGTCACCAAGGAGGGCTTCCTGGAGGAGGCTGACATAGAAGGAGAAGGAGCGGGTCTCAAGACAGCATAGGCAGGGGATCTGAGGCAAGAGAGAGAGGCTGGAGCTGGTGAGGGAGATGACACACAGGGTGAGTTGCCTCCATGAGCTGTCTGTACCCACACACAAGCACACTGATAAACATACGGGCCTGTTTGCACACACTCACGCCTACATGCACATGCTCATCCATGCACACTCGGAACCACATGCTACGTGCCAGATGTAAGCACACACAAGCTTTCTCATCCCTCCATGGGCACACACTCCTTTACACGCAATCATATACAGACCCACACACTGGCCAACCCGCCACTGAATGCAGCTCAAACGTGCTCGTTCTGCACATAGACAGGGGTCCTGCACTGCCCCCAGCCACCCCTGGGCTCCCCCAGCAGCTGTATCGCCTGTCCAATGTCCCTGAACTCCCATTTCTGGGCTCCATCTGCATCCCCATGCCTGCCATGGTGCAGATCGATGGTCCATGTATCTGCTGCCTCTCCCCCCGCTCTGTGGGTGGGCAGGGAGCTGGGGCTGATCTGGAGGGCACTCCCAGGGAAGCCCCCTAGAGCTCCCTCCTGCCCAGAGGACGCACAGGCTGCAGAAGAGTCTCCAGGGGTTGTCCAGGCCACCTCCCAGCCTCAGAGTGGGACTCAGAGTTCCCTCAGCAGCCACCCACTGCCTCCCTCTTGTTTACTCAAGGTCCCTGTGACAGGTCAGGCTCCCAGGAAACAGCTTCTGAGATGAGCTCCTGGAGCAGCAGCTGCGGGAGAGTGAAGGAGGCAGGGCTGGGCAGAGGGAAAAGCTGGGCTGCCATGCGGCCACAGCAAGGGCCTCAGCCACCCGCCAGGAGCTGTAGAGCGGGGATGGCCCTACAGGCACCCCCACGTGGCACGAGGGGGACCGTCCTGTATGCTGTGCATTTACCAGTCACTGGATGCGGGCTGCCCCCAGCAAATGGGGTGGCCTTGAGGGAGGAGGTTCCCTTCAGCCAAGAGTGCTCACAAGGAAGAGGGGCTCACCTTGGGGCTGGCAGCTGCCAACATTCCCGCTCCTGGGAGAACCGGCACTTGAGTCTTGAAGCGGGGGGTGTGGGCAGTGTCCACTGTTATCTGCACAGGATGAGACAGTCAACTCCCTTCCCACTGCGGGTCTCACTCGAGTCCCTCCAGCTGCAGCTGGATGCTCCTCTCTAGAGTTTTCCGGGCCCTGCTCCCGTGTCGTCCCTCCCACGTCATCCCATGTCCTTGGACTGGTGCTGACAGCTCCAGCTGGCAGGCTGTTTCCCCCTCAGAGAACAGAGGACGAGGCTTCCTCCAGCACCCTCCAGCACCCTCCTCTCCCGGGGGCCGGGATCATCTCTGAACACGGGGGCGCTGAGTAATCAGGGAAGGGGTTAGGACAGTCCCCTCCCGCTTTCGCGTCCACCGTGACTCACATCAGTAGGACAGGGGCTGAGGCCACCGGTTCTGCTCTGGGCTGACGAGTCAGTGACGCGGGCTTGTGACTATTATTCAGCTGGTTCTGTGGGTGGCGGATGGCCTTCCACTTTCTCTGACAGGATCCCCTTCTCCGCTTCCCCTGGCCTCTGTTGATGTCACCACCATCTCCATCTCCTCTCGCACAGACAGCCTTGGCAAGTCTTGAAGGGGGAGCCAAACGCCTTTAGATCCAAGGAAAACCTTCCACTCCTTCCTTTCCAGGGAAAGTGTGAGCCAGAGAGGGCTAGCTCGGAGGGGAGGGCCGCTCCACCGTGGCTATGACCTTGTTTCACCTAGGATGTTTGTTTCCACATTTTAATATCGCTGAGATTGGGATATGTCTAACAACCAATGGTTTATCCTGGTTTAATCAGCAGCGTTTCTTCCCCTTCATGGTACCTAAAATAACGGTTCCTTTTAAAAGAATGGTGTCTTAGTTTTGACGAGAACAGTTCTTTGCATCCACCTGAGAGGTGACGGGGGGAGGGGACCAGAGCTAGACAACCTTGCAGCACCTCCAGCGTCAGATTTTCACAGCTAGGCCCTCCCAGGGCCTCCTGCAGGCAGATGAAGGCAGAGCCAGGTTCTGGAGCCAAAGAGAAAGTTATTTTTAGAGACTCAGGGCCGAGCTTTACTTCCAGGGCCGTGCAGACCACATCTGCCGGCGGCCACAGCCCTCCTTCTGAAGCCTAAATCAAAGTGGCAGAAGCAGGTCCTGCCTGCCCGCAGCTGGGAGGACATCAGAGGCGGGAACGCGGGTGTGGGCATCCTGGGGAAGAGGGCTCGGGGCTGCAGGGCCAAGTGTCTCCAGGCACGAGGATCAGCCCTGCGGGGGCCAGATGTAAAAAGTCTGGGAATTAAGACAGACAGTGCTGCCCTGGAGGAGAGGCAAGGCTGATGGAGGGAGCTGATGCAGGAGAAGCATATTCTGGACCTTGTCTGGCTACAGACAGCAGGAGACCCCGGAGGCAGGCTCCCTGGGGACGGCCTTCCAGGCCCGGCCACACTCCACACCCAGGCACTCACTCTCCCCGCTCCCAGAGCCTTGGTGAACTCCCAAGTGGCCATGTGGGCAGACTCCCGGGGAGGAGGTGGCAGGTGGAGGACACTGAGAGCCGAGCCTCAACAGCCAGGGAGGTTTCAGCAAGCAGCAGAGACTGGAGGAGGCCATTCCAGGGGCAGGTGTGAGTGAGGCCAAAGGGGACACCGGGTGCTGAGGAGGCTGGAGGACCGCCGGCCAGCTTATGCTCCCTCCTTGCCCACCGTCTAACTGAGCCCGAAGCCCACGGCCAGGGCCCTGGGAAGTGTAGTTTGCAGGAGAAAGGCAGGAGGGCTCGCAAAGAGCGCTGGCAGCACCCCAGGCCTGCAGGGCAGCGTGCCCCGCTGGCCCCGCCAGCTCTCATGCATTCCTCCACTCCACAGATACGAACTGAGCACCCACGGCAGGCCGGACACGGAGCAGGCTGCTGGGCAGCCAAGCAAAGAGACAAAACTCCTGCTCTCAAGGAGTCTGTGTTCCAGTCAGGAAAGAGTCAATAGAACAAACACGTAGCACGTCATGGTGAAGTGCCACAGAGAAGGATACAACAGGGTAAGGAGGTGGCGAGGGCTGGGAACACTGCTTTCCACAGTGTGGGCAGGGAAGTCCCTCTGGAAACATTTGACTAGAGACCTAATGAAATGAGAGGGTGCGCCAGGGGGAGTCTGCGAGCAGTGTGCTTCAGGCTCAGCAAGCAGTAGGTGCAAAGGTCCTGGGGCAGGAGTGAACTTGGGATAGTTCACAAGAAGGCCAGGGGCTGGAGTGGAGGAAGCTGGGGAGGGAGGAGGCGGCAAGGGCAGGGAAGTAAGTGGGATCAGACCCTGCAGGGCTTTGCGGGCTGTGGAGGGGACTTCGGTCGTCACTCTGAGGAGCTGGGGGCATGCAGGGTTTGGGCAGGAGCGTCTGCTCTGACTCAGGTTTTAGCAGGAGAATAGACCAGAGCAGCAAGGAGACCCATTAGGAGGCTCTTGTAATCTTCTGAGCAAGAGCTGACGGAGGGTGGACTTCGGATGTATCTAGAAGGTCAGATTTGCTGACCTGGCGTGTTCCACACGCAGGGCGTGTTCCAGGTATCTATAGCTCCATAACAAGCCACCCCAAATACCCGGTGGCTTAAAACAACCACAGTCACTTCTTTTGCTCGTGAGCCCACAGTTGGCAGGGCCCAGCGGGAAGGCTCGTCTGCTCCGGGTGACATCAGCTGGGACAGCGTGACTGGAGCTGCTGCAGCCGCTTCCAAGACGCCTCAGTCACAACAAGCATGTGCCGCCGCCGCGCTGGGCGCTGAGCTGGGCTGCCGGCCCGAGGTCTTGGCTTCCCCTCACACCGGCCCCCTTGGGATTTTCATGACACAGCAGCTGGGTAGCAAGAGCGAGTGGTCCAGGAACTACCCCGACCCTGCAAAGGCAGCATAATCACTCGTTCTCTAAACAAGGACTTGAATGAACGGCCACAAGGTGGACGCTGTGGGGCTCCTTAGGATCAAGCCTCAAGCCCCAGAACATCATTTCTATTGCCTTCTATTGGTCAAGCTGCCACCAAGGCCAGCTCTGAGTCAAGGAGCAGGGGACTAGATGCCACCTTCATCTTTCAGTGGGATGGGGAGCGGAGAATTTTTGGCCATCAGTAATCTGCCACAGGGTGTGAGAGAAGGAGGTGAGTCAAAGGTGACTCCAGGATTTGGGGGCTGGGCCACGGACATCCCAAAGATCTTACCTCCAGAGACAAAGCTGTGTGAACTGAGCCAAGCCCTCTCCTCTCATGGACCTGTTTGTTCCTGTCAAATGAGGGGTTGGGATCAGAGGACAGCTGTCCCTCCAGCCCTGGTGCATAGCCACAGGGGCTGGGAGTGGCCGTCCCAGGAGACAAATGACCTCTCCGCCCAGGGCTGCTCCCCAAACCTCACCTGGGGGCCTGAGAGTAAGGCTGGGGTGCTGGACTTGAGAGGCACCCCTAAGCTCTCAGCCATTTCCCAGTATCCTGCCTCCACTTCCAGGCCAGGCTCTGACATGCCCCTCCCTGCCACAATGGGCCTGACCTGGGCCAGAGCCCCACCGTGGTCAGGAAAGAGGTGGAAGTGTCCAGCTGGCTAATGCCAGGTTACGGTCTCTGTGTCTGCAACCCCTTATTTATCAGGGCATAATCAAGCATCTGGAGACCCAGAGGCAGTCAGCCGAGCCCCCGCCCACAGCTGCCCCCCGCTCTGGGCCAGGCAGCCTGTTGGGGACCGTGAGACGCTCTCCCTGATGCAGGAGCAGTGTTGCCGCTTGGCTGTGAGCACACACCTGGGGCGGCTGAGATGTATGCAGTTCCCCCCCTCCCGGAGGCAAGAGGGGCGGGATGGGGACCCTTGCCTGAACACCCTCCAGCCCAAACTCTCATGTACCCATGACTCTCCTGGAGGATATTGTTAAAATGCTGAATCTGATTGAAAAGGTCTGCGTGGGAGCCGAGACTCTGTATTTCTAACCAGCTCCCAGGTGACACCGATGCTGCTGGTCCACAGAGCCAGGGACGGTCTAGCCAGACCTGTGGCTTCCTAGATGGACACTGCAACACAGGCAGCCCGGCTGGAGGGGCCACCATCTAGCCCCTGTGCTACAGATACACAGCACCTGTAAGGTCACCAAGCCCCAGGGGATGAGCTGTGTGACCTTAGGCAAGTTCAGGCTCTCAGTCTCTGCTCATCTGCAAAATGGGGAGAGGCCGGGACAGTGGGAGAGAGAAGGAGGGGTTGAGGGAGGAGGGCCAAGGAGAGGATGGGGAGGAAGGGAGCACAGGAGGGGGAGGGTAGGATTGAAAAGGAGAGGAGAGGGCAGAACGACAGCGGGGCTGTCAAGGAGCCTTGAAGACAAAGGGATCTAGCGGGAGTCCCAGCCTGGAGCCAGCACTGAGACAGCGAGTGTGATGAGGGGTGAGGGGCTGGTGGGGAGGGGACCACTGAGGAGGAGGAGGCAGGGGAGGGCAGGCCTGAGGGGTGGCAGTTTCTCTATCTCATCCCAGGCTCTAAGGCACTGGGCAGAAATGAGGTTCTAGCTGCAACCCTTCTGGGAAACTTCTGCCTTTTCATTTATGAGGAAAAAGTGGGAAGATAACCCGGGGAGGCGCCGCTACTGTTTTTTTAAGCAATCGCAGCAAAAATGTCACCACTGGGAGCGTAAAGCCCATCAGGATGGTTAAGTAATGGCCTGGCCCTAGCCGCCTTCATCAGGCTTGGCCGCCCACACGCCTCCCCATCCCTGGACCATATTTCACCCCAGGCCCTGTGGCCCAGACTTGCCTGTAATCCGGTAATGAGCTGCGGGACCATGTAAACACCCACATCGGTCATCTCACTGGCGAGCCAGCCCCTGCTGACGCACACTCCAGAGCCCGTGAGGCCTGGACTGTCCCACCCTGTTCCATCACACAACTCCAAGTAGGGAAACTGAGGCACGGGACTATTTCTGACCCCTTTCTAGACCACTAGACCTACTCATTGTACAGACTTTCCCCACCCACTCAGGGTCATGCAGGGGACCAGAGATGTCCTTGGGTTCGTGGAATGACCGTTTTGGGGCCTCCCTGAAGAAAAGAGAGATGGACCTCTGTGTCCTCCTGTAGCCCACCCCCCAGATGGAAACTTTCTCTTGGGATTTTTGCCAGAAACAGTTCCTTGTGGGGTGAGGATGCCAGTGGGGAGGAGAAGGCCAGGTCTTGGAGGAAACAAAGGAATGAGGTCAATGTCCCGTCCAGGTAGAGGTTGGCATCTCAGGCCTCCTAAAAGTGCCAGGACAGTGAGGGCTCAGCGCTTGCTCAGGGTGTAAGGAGGGAGGACTCTGCCAGGAACGCCTGCAGCGTGTGGGCCCCGGGCTGGGCTCCGTGAGGAAGTGGGGGCCGGGGTGGGTTGAACAACCCCTGCCAAATTTTGGCTCACATTGTTTCTTGGCCTGGAGTGCCCTCTCCCTCCTGAGCAGTTGTGAGTTTGTTCATCCTTCAAGGCCCAGCCCAGGTGCCACCTCCTCTAGGAAGCCCTCTCTGAACACTCCAACCTGCTGACTCCCACTTTCCCTGGCCTGCCCCAGGCGGCTCATAAATGGATTCCCGTCCACGGAAGCATCACACAGCACCCTGAGGCCAGTCTTGTCTCTTTCTCTAAACACACGGAAGCCCCTTAAGGGCAGAACCTGGCACTCGCCCTGGCGCCTGTGAAGAACGTTTGGAAATTTCCTCTCCCTGTTTCGCAGGAGGGCCCTGAGCACAGGGTGCTTCCAGGCCCTGCCCCCTGCCCCACACACTCTGTGTATCTCAGTTTCTTTATTTCTTTCCTGTCTATTTCTCCTGACTAGAATGTAAACCTCATCAGGGCAGCTGTTTTTGCCCGTTTTCTTCTCTGCCGTATCCCCGGCATCTGGAATACTGCCTGGCTCAGAGTAGGTGCTGAATAAATGTCTCTCACATCCTGTTCTTTACAAAGTGAATTTATGCACTGGAAGTTTCTTTGCCTTGAACTAAAAACCTGGGTCATGGGGGAGGCCCATGCTACACCCCATGGCACAGCGGTTAAGTTCCCACGCTCCACTTCGATGGCCTGGTGTTCGCTGGTTCGGATCCCGGGTGCGGACATGGCACCGCTTGGCACGCCATGCTGTGGCAGGCGTCCCACATATAAAGTAGAGGAGGATGGGCACGGATGTTAGCTCAGGGCCCGTCTTCCTCAGTAAAAAGAGGAGGATTGGTGGCAGATGTTAGCTCAGGGCTAATCTTCCTCAAAAACAAAAGAAACCTGGGTCACATAGGCAACTGATGGGCAGTGGTATGCTCTGCAGGGAGAGCACAGGGGAAAGGGGAGTCCTTTCACACCATTGCGGGATCTTGCCCCCGCCCCTCGGAAACCGGGAAACTACAAAAGTCCCTGTATCTGGACCGCAAGCCCTCAGAGAGCTCAAAACACAGATGGTTGTTGTCCATGTGTTTCACTTGGACACACTGGAGAACGGTCAGACAACAATCGCCTTTTTGAGACGAGAGAAGTACTTGACTCGCCAAATGTCACACAGCAAGTTCGGGGGCCAACCGGAGCCCCACCCCAACCCCAGGGGGCGGGCACTGCAGCCCACACCGGCTCTCTTCTACTGCCCACCGAGGCTGAAGGAGGCAAAAGACGAGGAAATTAGCTGACTTTGGAGTTTTGCTCCAAAATAAAATGTGAGGGTCTGTGATGGAGGCTGGGCTGCCGCCCCTCCCCTCCTGGCTGGCCCACGGGCTTCAGCACTAATGGAGCTGCTGCTCAGGCTGGGGCTCCACCTGCAGGCAGAGTGCTGGTCTGGTCCCCACCCGCCCCCACCAGCTGCTGCGGCTCTAGGGGGTCTGGGCTGGGCCGCAGAGTCTGCCTTTCTAACAAGACTGATGCTGCTGGAGGGCACCAGCTTTGAGAACCACTGGTGGAGGCCTAGACGGGGAGGGAAGAGAGGCGTGAGGGCCTTTTGCTCTTTATTTATCCACTCGGGGTGGTTATGAATGATTAAAAGCCATAGGGATTATTTTTGTAATAATTTTAGAAGTTTTAAAAGAAAATGAGCAATTCATGCATGGTGTGAATGGCAATTATCTATTCAACCTAACAAGCATTTATGATGTGCCTACTGTGTGCAGGGCAGAATTTGAAATGAATAACACAGAGTCCCCATTGTCTGGACACTGAAGAGTCAGGATGGGAAGTGAGACAGATAAAACAGCATCAGCAGAAGGAAGGAGGGACCACACTCGCGTTTACAGGTACAATGGGAGCACAAGTGGCAATTAATTCCACCTGAGGAGTCGGGGAACGCTGCCAGAGGAGGCAGCATTTGCACTCAGCCTTGAAGGACCCCAGCCAAGGGGAACAGTGAGCGCAGAGCTTGAAGAAATACAGTGCCTGCATTTTTAAAGAACTGGACCAAACGCCTGGGGTGCCAGGAGGCCTCCAGGATGGGGGGATGGAAGGCACTGGAGGCAGGCCAGAAGAAGCAGGTGGCGGACAGGTGCTCAAAGTCCCTGTCCATGAAGCTAAGTGGCTGTGACTTCCCAGAGAGCCCTGTGAGTCATGAAGCAGAAAGATGGGACCCTCAGCCGTGCACTTCAGAAGGACGTCTTGGTGGGCATGAGGGTGGACTGGATGAGACGAGGCATGGAGGCTGGAGACCAGGGAGGGTGATGAGGCCCTGGGTTGGGGACAGTCGGGGAGCAGGCACAGAGAACGCCCCTAGTCGACGCCAGGCCTCGGGAGGGGAGAGAATGGGGTAGGGGGCGGGGATATGCTCTGAGGTTCTCAGGTCGGGGGGCTGCAGAGGGTCATGATCTGTATCATGTGACCCTGCCCTAGTTCCCTAGTCACATCCGATTGGTTCACGTCTAGGCATGTCCAGGGGCAGGGGGCGGGAGCAGAGGGAGATTCTGCCCTAGACCTGCTGTAGAGGATCCCTTGCAACACATGAATAATGAAGAGCTCAGCCCTGATGCCCAACCCCCTCCCAGTCCTACCACAGGACTGGGCACTGAGCATGGTATTCCTCGAAAAGGAGGGCAGGAAGGGCTGGTGCAATCAGGGAGGGCTTCCTGGAGGAGGGAGTTGGATTTGGATGGGCAGAAGGAAGGGCAGAAGCCATGGCAGGAGGAGGAGGAGAGGCCAGGCAGCTCCTTAAGGGCCATCACTCCCTCTCTAACCCTCTCAGGGCAGGAGTCCCAGTGCAGCCCTACACCTCAGAAGGACCTCTGCCTTCCTCAGCCACTTCACCCCTCTGGCCTGAGTCTCTAAGAGCAGCTCTGGCAGAGGGTGGCCTCTTAGCAGCTAAGGAAACAAGCCCAGGGCGAGCAGCGACTCGCCTCAGGTCAAACAGCCAGTTAGTGGCCCTGCAGGATCCCAAACCCAGGCCTCTTTCCCGTGGGGAGCTGGTCAGAGCTGGCCAGAACTCCCCGTGGGGAAATCTCCCAGCCTATGTGAGACTCCGAGGGCTGGCCCAGAAACGCTGACTCAGAGCCTGGATGCTCTGCAGAGGTGGTGCAGGCCACCCAGAAACACCTTCAGCTCCAGCCACAGGCCCCTTGAGGCCCAGGAAAGGAGACTGGGCCTGGGGGTCAGGGGTCAGGAAGCTAACTGTGTATGACCTCAGGAACCTCAGACCCGCACCTCCCCGCCCCCCATCCTAGCGACCACCCATGTAGCCTGGAGTTTCTCTAAACTCCCCTCCCCGCCCCAGCGTGAGCCACAAGCTGCAGTACCTGTGGGTAACGGGAGAGGGGATGAAAGATGCCCTGCTGGGACCAGGCCGAGTGCCTGCAGACCTCTCCTCAGTGGCGGAGATCTGCGCGAAATGATGGCGGTGACAGGCACCAGGTGCCCAGACCTGCAGATCAATCCGCCAGGAGGTGAGGTGAGACGTGTGAGTGTCCTGCGGCAGAAGTAGGATGCGGACACGTCTATAGTTGGAGTGCCCCCAGGTCTGGATTAACCCCCTCTGGTGACCCGTCCCCGCCTGAGTGGCAGCAGGAAACACTGGCAGCTCCTCCGCTTCCCACCTCCCTCTGCACCTTCCATCCTTCTTCCCCTCCCCAAGCCGGCCCCCACCCCCACCCACTTCTACTTTGCTTCCTTCTCCCTCCCCTCTCTTGCCCGTCTCTCCCCTCCCTCCTCCTCCCCTCAGTGGTTGTTCCTGTGGGTTAAGCATTGTCTGCCTCCTGTGTCCCCTTCCTAAACACCCCTGGGGAAGTTCCCAGGCAACATCAGTGAGTGCCCTTGATGACAGAAAGAGACCTTGGCACTCAGGCCCTGACCCCTGACGGGGGGAGGGGGAGGAGGGGGGGGGGGGGGGGGGGGCGAGCTGGACTCCTGCCTGACTTCCTGACCCCTGCTGTGTGTATGGCAGCAACAAGAGGAGAAGCCGACAGAGAAAGCCGAGGCTGGGAGGGCTGAGAAAGTGTCAGCACCTGCCTGAAGGGAAGGGTTGGGGCCGGCGGGGAGAAATCTGGCCTGACCCAAAATTCCAACGCCACAAGTGCCCAGAGCCCATGCTGGCAGGGGCAGGGACCTGGGAGAGCCATCGTCCCCCCATCCCTGGGCATGGAGGAATCACGCAGCCTGCCTAATGCGATGCAGCAGGTGGAATTAGGTCACAAGGTGCAAATGAGGCCATTCCCCACCCCACACCACGCACAGCAACCCAGCGTGGCATGTCCTCAGCAGGGACTGCCCCAGTGCCCCTCCGGCATCCCCAAGGAGGGCCCCGAGCCCTCTGGGTCCCCATCACCCTCATGAGGAGCCTCAGGTCACATCACCACAGGGGGTGGAGGTCCAGCAAGAGGGACTCCTGCCTGACTCCCCAGGGCCGTCTTCAACCTGCACACGCCAGCCCCCAGCAGCTTTCAAATTATGTCAAAATCTCCTACATCGAACGCCAGCCAGACGCAGTCTAGAGTGAACATATTGTCCCACACACTTGCCCTACCATTTTCCACATGTCTAAAGATGCTACTGTGATTAATAAAACACAAGCTCATCCACAGCGTGCCCAAATCCACAGCGGATTGTCGTCGCTGTGAATTCCCTGCACAGTGACAGATTACCAAAAGTGTGGTTGGAAGTTTTTGTTTTCAAACAAATTAGTGCTGGTTTTTATTCTTTTTTTTTTTAACTTTTTTATTGTAGAGAATTTCAAAAATACACAGATGTACAGAAAATCTTCTAATGAAGCCCCAGGTACCCATCACCCAGCCACAACCATCGTCAACTCATGGCCAGTCTTTCCGGCTCCGCCCCGGCCACGCCCCCTGCCCTGTTATTTTGAAGGAAATCCCAGCCATCATATTTCACATGTCAATATTTCACTGCATATCTCTAAAAGATAAGGACTCTTCAGTTTAAACAGAGTCGAAATATCATTATCACACTTAATAGCAAGGCTTTCATATCCAGGCAGTGTTCAAAGCTGTTGAAAGGCTTTATGTCAAACGTGGATCCTTACACTTGAAAAGGCAGCGAGCCGTTCTTCTCCATGTCTTCCTCTCATTTGACCGGAACTGTGCCTGCCTCTTAGTCTCCACCCCAATCCCACCTCCAACACCGTAGATGGGAGCAATCTCATCTAACCCAGTCGGCATCCTCCTCTCTCCTCCAACCCGCAGAGGGGAAGCGGGCTAGGACCACCACTTGTGGGCTCCACGGTGGATGGTCTAGAAACACTTGTTTAGTTGCACTGAGTCATACTCTTACACTGGCACACAGTGGTAGATCTAAGGCCTCAAAGCTCTGAGGGCAGTGCGAAGCAGTGGGCACCCCAGCCCCCGAGCAGGAGCAGACCCACCAGCAGCGGTCCAGGTCTGGACACTGGGGGGTGGGGAAAGGGATGAGGGGTCTCATTCCCAGCCACTCTCCTGAAGGGTCTTGCCTGCCTAACCTCGCTCCAGCTCCATCAGCCCCTGTGAGAGCTGTCCCTAAGCACCCTACTCTCCACACCATCTAAATGCACCTCCTCCAGGGAGCCCTCCTGGAGCTCACCTACACTGAAGGCCCACAAGCTTTGTCCTTTCCGTCCTATGGACTTTGCCTGATGCACCCTTTACTGTGGATCATTTGCTGTGAGCTCCTGAAAGGCAGGGACAGTGCCTTGTCCATCTCTGACTCCCCCACCGTGAGCTCCCCATAGCTGCTTACAGCTGAACGAATGGCAGACCATCTTTCCACCCTGACATAGTCCTTCTGCTGCCCGTACCGATTCTCTCCACCCCTCTGGCCATTTTCTCACCTTTTAAACCAGGGCTCCTTACCCACAAATCCATTTGTTTCACAAACTCTAACTAAGCACCACTGTGTACCAGGTGCAGGACGGAGCCCTCGGGGTCGGGGAGAGGGGGTGGAGAGAGGAGAAGGCAAGGTCACTCCACTCAAGGGGAGGTCAGTGGGGGCGCAGTGACAAGGACAACGTCATGCACCTGTAGGCGTGACCGCAGGCAGCTTCTCCAAACCCTCCACACAGATTGGGCCCTACAACCCCTCAGTTCACACGACCCCAGGAGGCCAGGCTCTGCCCCACATCCAGGTGTTGGCCACTCAAACCTGAATCAGAGACACAGGCCTGTCCTTGGCAGAGATCACACTTAAGTAAGTTGGAAAAATATTTTCACAACCACATCTGGTTAAATCTCAGGCCAAGCTGGGAGTGGAGCGGGATTTGGTGGGGCTAACAGGCCCAGTTGTTAGTTGATAAAAGGGAGACACAGGGAGGTTGTGCCTTGCCCAAGGGGCACACAGCAAGGCAGGGAGGGAAGGAGCCTGGACACAAACCTAGCTCTCTACGCCTTTCACTGGTCCACACAGCCAGCCTCCAGGGACCACAGTGAGTGGAGACCCGGCCCCACATCCGCCGTTCTTGGTGTGGCCCCCTCCCCAGCCCCAGGGTCATCACCTGGAAAAGCCACCTTCCTCCCTGCCTCTGGCATTCAGAGAGTGGGGAGGGACGTCCAGAAGCCCCCAGTGTGGCCTTCTCTCCTCCAGCCCCTTATATTACAGCTGAAGTAGCTGCGCCAAGATGGAGAAAATGCTAGGCGCTTATTGAGCACCTACCGTATACACCAGGCCCTTACATCCATTATCTATTTAATGCTCACAATGCCGCAGCACGGCAGACCTTACAATCCCCTTCTTCACACGAAAAGGGGCTCTAACCAAGCCGATTCCCAATATTTCTGTAAACTCAATGGCCAGAAGAGGGAACAAATGTGCTGTCAGCAGTTCTCTGATCCATGCTGTGGAGAGAGCTCTTTTGTTCTGGGGAAAATCATTTAGTAGGTTTGTTGTGTAAAAATGCAGCCAAAGTCCTCTTCTTGATTAGAGAGGATGGCTCTGACGAGAAGCACATGATTTTGGGGGCAGTGTGGCCTCTCTCTCTCTCCCTCTCTCTTTCTCCCTGAGCCCAGCACAGGTTGACGGCCTGGGCTCTGGCTCCAGGGCCATGGCCAACGGAGCCCTCATTAGGGGTATGAGCAGGCCCATGGCACCAGGTCCAAGGCAGGTGAGAGCCGCCCTGAGGGAGAAGGGTTGGCAGGTGCCCGTGGAGACACAGGGCCTTTAGACCCAGGGCCGGGCACCTGCTGACCCATTTGACTTTCCCGCTGGCTAAGCCCCAAGCAAGGCTTGCTTAGACTCCAGAAACTAGTCTTGGCCAGGCTTTGTGAATTCAGGGAATTAGGCCTGTCTCCCGGCTTGGAGGGCAGGAGTTTGAGGAGGAAGGAATTGGCCCGAAAATGCCCACAGTGAGGAGGGGGCAGGCGGAGCCCAGGAACAGCCTTCACGCCCAGGGCGAGATGCTGGTGAAGCCCCTACCACGGATTTGGGGGATGTGCAAGACCTCCTTGAGGATCCCCAGAACAAATTGGAGAGGAACCTGGGAAAGGCTGGACTTCTTGCAGACAGCGGGAGGGGCTGTGTTGTGTGGGCGTGGACGGAAGCCCAGTCCCACAGACCGCAGAAGCGGGAGGCATCTGGTTACTACAGAGGGGAAAACTGAGGCCCCGAGGGGCGACACCGCTTGCCCAAGGCTCCCCAGAGCCCCTGCCCTCCCGCCTGGAAGAAGGATGCCGCGGTCCCGCCCCGGCTCCGCCCCGCCGCCCGTTCCTCTCTGGAGCCAGAGCGCCCCCTCTGGGCCGAGCGAGTGATCGGCGAGGCCCCTGTGGTCAGCATCTCCTCGCCTCTCAATCGGAGGCTCCCGCACCTGGTGGAAGGATCCCGGCTTCTTAGCGGGGTGCAGCCCGCCCTCACACGTGTGCCCGCCCTCTGCTTCGCTCTGATTGACTTCTTACTTCCCTGCCTGTCCAAACAATAATTAGGATCCCTTTTCCCTTATTAAGCAGCTGCTGCCATCACCGCTTCCGCCTCTTGGAATCACATTTCTCTTCCTTCTCTTTATCCTGGAGGCAGGTTTCTGACAAGTCCGCTCTTTCCATTTCCCTGTGAAAAGGGCAGAAGAAGGTTGGAGAAGAGGCTGGGGGTGGCGGGGGGGTTGGGGTGGCTTTCTTAGAATATGAACAAGGCCGGTTCTGCCTTCTAAGGTGGACGTGTCCTGGATGGAATAAAAGGTCACTTCCAGTCTCTCTGCAGGGAAACTAGGAGGGACCCTCATGACCCCATGGCCCTCCAACTCACCTGTCCCTGATGCCTGAATCCCCTCGTTAGAGGTTTATCCCTTTGAATATGGCATGTTAAAATACAAATATTCCTGACTAGTTAAACCGTCACTGGTTTCCGGTAGACATCTGTGCTGATCCCTGCCTGCTTTGCCTGCCCTTCCCCCCTATGCTCTGTAGCACAGTGGCTGCCCCCAGAAAACTACATTTCCCAGGCACCCTGCCTGCTGACTTCCTGTCAGGTTTGGCCAGTGGAAGCCACTGGCTGGAGACTGGTGGGAGGGAGAAAAGGAGAAGCCAGGGTATTTCTTCCCTCTCTCTGATTTGTGGTGCGTTTGCCTGTGACTGCTTCTCTGGCAGTGGCCACTTCTCTGCTGTGGCCTCAGCTTCCCCAGTTTGACCCCTCCCCTTCGGCAGCCCCTTCTCCACATCCCAGCTCCCACCGGGCAGCCCCAGCTCCTGGGCTGGTCCCATCACCTCTTTCCCTTGTGCCTCCATCCTAGGGCGGGGCACCTTCCTGCCATCAGCAGTCTCGGGGTTGGTCCCGCATCTCCTGTTTCGGTTCCTCCAGCACCGCTGTGACTGGTTCTGCATGTTGTATTCCCTCCTACTGGACTACCTGGCAAAGCTCCTGCTTGGACTCTCACCGACAAAGCGGCTCATCTTAAAATGCGCAACACGAAACTGTCCATTCCACCTCCCCCAACATGATCTCTTTCTCCCTCACTCTTCTCCAGCTTGGTAAATACCACCACTGTCCACACAGTACACGAGTCAGAAACCTAAACACCATCCTTGCCTCTTTTTCCATACATCCAATCTATCACCAAATCCATTTGCAAGCATGTATCTTGGCCCCTTGGTTTCTATCACCACCATCATGTCTCACCCGGCCCGTAGCCCCCCAACTGGTGTCCCTGCTTCCTTTCTTGCCTCCCCACAAGCTACTCTCCACACAGCACCCAGAATGAGCTTTTAAAAACAAAACTCAGATCACATCCTCCCCTGCCTAAAACCCCTCAATGGCCTTGCATTTGAATCCAGATTCTTGTCCAGGGTCAATCGGGAAATGCTCATTCACATCTAGTACCACCCGTCTCCGGCTAGCTTAAGAAAAAAGGCTCTGCTGGAGGATATTGGGGCCCTCAGAATTGATGACAGGAGACTCTGGTTTTAGAAAACAGACAAGAAGCATCTTTTGGCAGGAACAACCTGGACGGAACACACCCAAGACTGCTAGGTCCCACATCCTTCATCATTGCCTGGGAGGAGCTTGACTTTCTTCCCATCTTTGGCTCTTTGAGATTCAAAGTCCAGAGCAAGAGGAAGCAATCAGCCAAGTCAGGTCAAGCGCCATATCCTAGTCAAGAGAGAAAGAATCAGGACCCTCTGACTTCCCTCTCTCTGCCCCAGAAGAGAAGGATCATGGATACTTGACAGCCAAAGCATGACAAATGTCCACAGGTAGCTTTCAGGCATGGCATGATCCAGCTCCTGCCTCCTCCTCATTCCCAGCTCATCCACTCCCCCTAAATCCTCCCACCAGGCTCACTCCACATCATGCCGAACTATCAGTTTCTAAAACACAGCCAAGATCTTTCCTGCCTCTACATCTTCCATCAGGGCTGCCCCTTGCAGAGAAGTGCTGCCCCATGACCCTGGCTGCCCACAGTCCTCTTGCTTGCTCCACTTTCCCTGCTGGAGGGGTGGGAGGGATGAGGGACCTAGTCTCATGTCCAGTAGGTGCCCAGGCCATGCTCCAGTCAGCTGTGGTGGGTGACCCTCATCCAGCCTTTGGGGCCAGCACATTCGCAGAGCCTGGGTGTTGTCAGGGTGGCCTTGGGCCCAGGGCTGCTTTCCCCAGGGGAGCACCTTCAGGTGCCAGCTGCACCCTCCCCCAGGCCCAGGATCTTCCAGGAGGTGCTTCTCCCAGAGGCAGAGCTCGCCGTCCTCAATGGGCACAGGAATCCTGTCCCTCTCTGTCCCTTCTCCCAAATGCACCTCTTTCCGCCTCCCCCCACCTCCTTCACCACCAACAGCTGCAAAATTTCAGCCCGAGAGCATAAAAGACAGGTGCTTGTCTCTGGCTTTATTCTTTTAAGAAGAAAAACAATGAAGAGACAAACCCTAGGAAATCAAGTGGAGAAAAAACCCAACCCGGCGTTCCGGGGAAATGTTAAATCAGCGAATTGAAATGCCGGAGATGAAAGTGGGACGGCCGGGTGGAGCCTGTCACACCCGCGCTCTGACAATGACAGTGTAGTGATGGCGGAGGGGGGGGGGGGGGGGGGGGGGCGTGCAGCAGTGCCAGTCTGCCACGCTTGACATCAGCGCCCTCATTCTGCAGGCTTCTGAGTTCCCTGCCCCGTGCTCCCCCTGCCCCGGGCCCTTCCTCGTGTCTGGCTCCAGTCTAGACACTGTGGGTTGCAGGGAGTTCTCTTGCCTCTGCACCCCCACCCTGTTCAAATTGTACTTAAGTCCCCAACCCTCACCCCCCCCCCATCATGTAGGAGAGTGCTCCCTAATGGGGATGTGATATTGCAATTTATAATAAGAAATTCATATTTGGTCTTCCCCCTTTTCTGGCACAAAGCCCTTGGAGCTTCCTAAACAATAAGAGCAATGGGAGCATCTTTAGTTATAATATCTGATCTTTGTCCTCAGTTCCTGAGACAGCTCCTGAGCCATAAAGGTGAAAGGAGCATCTGGTTTTCAAAACGAACCTCTTTCAACAACACCTGAGTTTATGTTGTGAGATGACTTTTGGAAAGCCCCTAAGGATGGGGGCTGGTTGCCAAGGGAACCAACCAGGTGATTAGAGGGTTGGCACTTTCATCCCACCCAGCTCCAGGGAGGGGAGAGTGGCTGGAGATTGAGTTCCGTTGCCAAAGGCCAATGATTTCATCAATCACGCCTACGTAACGAAGCCTCCGTAAAAAATGCAAAAGGACTGGTTTGGAGAGCTTTCAGGTTGGTGAACACATCTGCATTCCGGGAGGGTGGTATACTCCAGTTCCACGGGGACAGAAGCTCCTGCACTCGGGACCCCTCTGAAGCCCACCCTATGTACCTCTTTATCTGACTATTCGTCTGTATCCGTTATAATAAACTGGTGAACTTAAGCAACTGTTTCTCTGACTGGGGGCTGTAGGCTGCTCTAGCAAATCAATCAAATTGGAGGAGAGGATTCTGGGAACCGCCAATTCATAGCCCCTTGGTCAGAAGCACAGGTGAGAACCTGGCCTTGCGACTGATGTCGGGGGTGAGGGGGTCTTGTGGGACTCAGACCTTGCCCTGTGAGCTCTGACTCTATCTTCAGGTAGGTAGTGTCAGAATTGAGTTAAACCGTAGGACACCCAGCTGGTGTTGGAGAATTGCTTGGTGGTGTTGGACAAAACACACATGGGAGATGGCCTCAGCAAGTTTGGCGAGGAGATAGTGGCCTCCTTGGCTCTTCAGACATTGCCCCCCTCAGGGCCTAGACCTCCTATATGGGAAGCGGCCCCCCTGCCCTCCTCCATCCCAGAGAGCTTAGCCCTCAAGGAGGTGGGCTGCATTCCTGTTTCCAGAGCGCCAACACTCAGTCCCCTCGTCACTGACTGTGACCGTAGACCTCCTGGACATAGGAGGGTGCCAAGTGGATTAAGTTCTTAGGGGAAAGGAAAAGCGAGAAAGAGGTGGCTACCATCTGTGGAGAGGGGCCCAGCAGGTGTAGCTACTCACCCCTAGGCTGGGAGACAGGGTTAGGGCGGAAGCAAACACTGTTCAGAGAGGAGAGGAGAACCCCCAACAAGCAGCCAGCAGGATGGAGCAGGGGCCAATGGGAGGAAAGGGGGAGCCGTGGGTACCCCTCCCTGGAACCTGAGCTGACCTCGGGGATGGCAGCTTGTGAGTTGCAGGGCAAAGGGGAGGCCTGCTGCCTGCCCAAGCAGCCACCCCACACCCACACTGTGCCACCCTCTAGCGAGCCGTCTCCTGCACAGCGTCTGCCCATGAGGGGCTGTGTGGAGCTGGTCTCTGTGGGAGCCTGCCCTCACTAACAGGCTGGGAGTCTTTCAGGGCACAACAGGGCCTTCTCTTTGGCACGGTGCTGGGCCTGTCATCACAAGCTTTGAGGGAAAATGATGAAGGGACAAATTGCCCCCCCCCCCCCCAAAATGGGCCTGACCAGGCAGGAGGCTGAGGGCATGGCTGCCAGGGATGGTTGTTTCCAGGGCTCCTCTCCCTTGAGAGCTAATAGTGGGCCCCACCCAGAGCAGGAAGGATGCAGCAGAGTCTGCTCACACTCCCCTCTCCATCCTCCTCAACCTCTTGTTCTCCCACCTTCCTGCAGGGACACCCAGCCCCACTCTGCCTCTGAGTACCCTTGAATGAGGGTAATCATTCCAGAGATGCAGCAGGGGATGTTTTGCTGCCCTTAGGGGAAAGGGAAATATGTCCCAGTCTATTTGTTTAAATTATTCAGCTCTCCAAGCTTCAAAGCTGCATGAAGTGGTGCTCTGGGCTGGCCAGGGTGCCTGGTTAACTGGGGCCACGTGGGACCGTCAGCACCACGGACAGCGCCCCGGGTCCAATTGGCCCCCAGGCACCTACAGGCTGGAGGATGGGGAGGGGTGGCTCAGGGCCTAAGAAAACACTACCCTCGAGGCCCTGAGAGCACATCCCTTTCACTGCAGCTTGAAGGGACATCAGATAAGGAATGTCACCGCCGGGCCCAGTTGCCTGGTAATCAACCATTCTCAGTGCCCTGCATGGAAAGGCAATTAAAGCAAGAATTAAAAAGCCATAGCATCATTTAAAATCCCATAACACGGCTGGCCTGAAATGTGTCCTCCATCTCTGGGGAAGGTGGAGGTGGGGTGTGGGGAGGTGCTGAGGGCAGAGGGATGTGGCAACGAGGGAAGAGGAGGCGGAAAAGGAGAACATGGTGGCATGGGAACGAAGAAGGTTTCTGAGGCTTGTGCGCCTTCCCACCACATAGCTAAAGTGTGCTCACCCACCCCACACCTCTCCCTGGGAGCCCTCCCTGATGACTCCAGCCTTAAAGAAGTCTTCTCCTCTGGAGTCCTCTAGAGCTTAACAACCATCTCATGGTATTCAGCGCTGGTTCCTGGCTGTTCATCCTTCCTTCTCAAGCAGAGCGTGTGCTCCTGCAGGGGTGGGCTGTGCTTATGTCATCAGTGTCCCCCCCACCAGTGCCTAGCACAGAGTAACACTGGGTAGGTGATCCTTAACTACTCATTGACTGATTCATCAGCTGAAGCTTTTAACGTAGTCCCACCCTTGTGCCCCATGACCTCCCCCAACCCACCAAGGCCATCCCTAAAGTGAGAATAACACAACTCAGGATCCTCGTGAGCCTGTGTGTCAGACACAAAGCGCGTCTGCCTGTTCCCCCCTTTTGTTTTGCGTGTCTGCAAAGGGTTTGTGCACATTCCTCCATGAATAAGCTCAGAATTTGCTTTTCACTCCTAAGAGACCCAGAGAATTTCTAATCTGCTAAAATGTCGTTAACCCTTTTCACATCAAATAAAGCCCTCCTGCAGGTAATCTTCCCATCACAGGCTGGCTGCCTTGATGTGACTGGCAAGTGAGGGAGGATACTCGGCTCCCTTTCATTTTCCATCCTCCTTAGTAAAATCTGAAACCAGGAGGATTCGAGTTTGATTGGAGCTGTTCTTGCAATTTATGCCTCCTGTCCCTTGGGAGCTTACACGTGTCTATTTTAGATAAATCTCCGCTTTTTCTCTCCTTTTTACAAAGAACAACTGCAAATCTCTGAGGATAGCTTTTCTTTGGGGTGGAATTCAGTTCTGACAGTCAAACATTCATGAGACGGGCCCTGGGTGAATAATGATTGGATGAATTAGCTCTGTGATTGGGTCTTGCCTGAGACCTGGGGATGTTCTCTCAAAGTCCTGCGGTGGTTTTGGCTTCACTTTCCCAATAACTTAGTTGCTCTTTCAAGAAGAATATTATTCCAAGAAGTAGAAAAGGAAAAAGAGGGGTGCATGCTGCCAGGGGAGTCGAGGGTGAGCTCTAACACCCCCATCTTCAGAGCCACCCTGGGCAGCTCTTTCTGGTTTTAGATCTAGGCAGGAGAAGCCAAGCTTGCCACTATCCAAACTGCAGTCTCCGAGTTCATCCTGTCTGCATCCTGGATTCTGCAGTGTGGACACAAGATCGTGCCTCTGGCTCACCCTACTATCCAACTGGGATTTTAGGACCTGCCCGTTTGGCACATACTTCACTTAGATGTGGTGCACAAGATACTGCAAGGGTTCAGGACCTGAGGAGCATACTCATTGTGGTGGTGGAGCAGGTCTCTGCTCAGCCAGACATCTATGAAGGGGCTGGAGCTGTGAATGTCCCCTGAGCACCAGATCTGAGCAGGAAAAATCTCTCAATTCCTGGGTGAACTCACCTTCCTTCCCTGCTCCCCATACTTGCCAAGACCCCAAGCGGCCACCCAGCCCTAGCCCTGGACCACAGCGGAAACAGAACCCTCCCCTTTTCGCTGCCACTCGCTCCAGAGCAGGTCGGTGGGAAGGAGGCCTGTGTGACTGCCACAGCTGTCAACCGGAAGGCTGCATGTGGGCCTCTGCTCCCATTAGCAGCCACTGGCAGCTCCCCAAATCCAAAGCCATCAGCCCAGCAGATGTGGGGAAGTCGATGACTGAGGTTCAGTAATGCGATGGGAGAGAAAAAGTTTGGACAGCTAGCTCCTTTTACTTGACTCTACCCCGGATTAGGCTGACATTTGAAACGACTTTGGCTCCCATCCACACGGCGTAAAACCTCTACCAAGACTTCTCTCCTCCTTAAACATGAAAGCGCAAACTTTTCTCAACCACAGGCTTCCTTAATCATTTATGAAAATGTGTCAGCTGTCCCTGCCTCCTTGTTCCAGCGCTTCGTGCCCTCGGATCAGGGAGCTGGGAGCTGCCCGCCCTGAAGGAGTTGAAGAGAAAGGAGACACTTCAGCTTATGAGAGGCCAACCTTTCCTTATAATTAATTCGTCACTTCCAAAGCCATCTGCTTTCTCCTCACGCACATCCATCATCTCCGTAAAAATATAAATACATAGATTTAAAATTCAATTAAAAGGAGGCCCCGGTGTCACCAGTTCAATTCACAGAAGGAGCAGAAAAAATAAATCCCACCCAAGTCCAGCCCACAGACAAAGCTCTTAGCACCCACATCCCGTCTCTGGAAAAAAGTTATGTGGCCTCTTCTTGAAGTTTTATAGCTGCAGCTTTCATGATAAACCCCCATAAATAGAAAAGGAACCCAGAAGCAAGTTGGGGACTGGGGCATTTCTAGGAATGTATTAACCCCCCGGGGAAGTATTGACCCAGAAGGCAGCAGGAATGTGATTGTAAAACCCAGCCGAGTCCCCACGTTCCATGCCCACTGTCAATAGTCCGGGAGGCTGGACCGAAAAGGAGAGCATTTTATCGGATTGTTCCGCATCCAGGTTGTCGGCACGCATTGAATGAACTCAACAGGAAATCAGAGATGCAAGAATGTTAATTCAAGGAGCAGATGTGTAACACACAAACAAGGAGCTCAGCAAATTGGAAATTAATTCTGGGTGGGCCCTCTCTGCTTTTGTCTCTCTTCCTCTCCACCTGCACTATTTCTATCCCAGGGGTTCTTGGGGTACAGTGGCGTGTGCTGTGCATCATTTCTCAATGAATCATTGGTGAGTTCTGAAAAAAGACCCTAAGCCATAGAAAGAAAAGAATAAAAATACCCCACAGGTCACCAAAGCCTGTGTCCCCTGGGCCAGGGCACAGTTGTTACCTAAAATACATCTCTCGGTGGCGCTTTGCTTGCCCTAGTTTTAAATGCCATCACCGTTAACTAGTGTTTTTGCTCATGAGCCCAGTGGCACACCTCTAGCTCTGTGAGGACATCAAGGATGTTAACCGGAAGCTGGAGCAACAGCTGTCCTGCCCCTCCCCCTCTGCCCCTGCCCTTGAGAAGCTGGGTTCTTTGCCCTTCCTTGGCCTCTGCTTCCGTGAGCAGCGCACGTTTAGCTCTTCATAGCACTCTGGGCAAGCTGACCTTTGGAAACCTTTCATTTTTCATTTTTAGACCTTAAGCTTTGGCGCTCCCAGCAATCCCTAGGCTATTTTGGCTCATCTGAACTCTGTCTTGCTTTCGCCACCATCCTCTGCCTCTTTGAGGGTGCCATCTGGAAAACAGGGCTGAGTCTGAGCTGCCATGCCTCCCCACGGGTGCCCCCCCCCCCCCAGCCCCCGTTGCAACTTTCCTTCTCTGTGTGTCCTTTCCTTTCTCTCCTGTGTCCTTGGGGCCTGGATGACACATGCCCAGCAGCTCACCTACCATTTCCAACTTGTGGTCCTAACCTCCCGATGTCTTCTTGCATTAGCTCTCTCTCCTCCCTGATGTTTGCTACATCTCCCAATTTAGTATCTTCTGCAAATTTAATTAACATGCCGGTGCCTCCCTGTTCCAGGCCATTAATGAAGATGTTATGGCAGTCCCTGGCAAACAATCTTTTCAAGGGCAAGAGCGGAGGAGAGCTCAACTGCTAATACCTCTGCACACCGTGGGGGAAGTGGCCATCAAGTGCCCACATGTGGTTTGAGTCATTTCCTCTGAGTTTTGTGGACTTCCGTTCCCAGACTTGGGTTAGGTTTTATGCCCCCCCCCCGCCTCAGCCGCTGCATGTCTGTGCTAATTCCCGTTGGGAGAATGAAGAGCCGCAGACTATGCCTGCCTTTTATTTTTGTCCAGTTTCTAGTGGAGAAACAGCCACTAATCGAGCATTTGTAGAGAGAGACAGTGTACATGAGGAAGACAAAGTAGTCGTTATTAGGCTTGTTATCAGCCCATCTCTCCATTTCTGAAGCAGTAACCGTGACAGCGGAAAACACACATTGAGGACCAGGGCACCACAGAGAGGGGAGAGAAGATGTGTTCCTGGTGAGACAGTTCCTAAAGGGCGACCGCAAGATCTGCAGCCCGGGGAGCCCGAAGAAGAGGCCCCTCCATCCTTGCGGCATGTGCCACCAGCATTGTTGTGACCCCGTAGCAGATCTGGAGCCCCATTAGTCTACATTCCCTTCTGTGTCATGAGGAGTAGCCCATCAGGAACCCCGAGTTGCCTTCCTTCCGCACCAGACTGCAGCTCTTATACCGTAATACTGCAAATTGCTTGGATCAGAAGTACCGAATCCCGAGAGAGACCCAGGATAATGCTCTTCACGCCCAGAAAATTGATCCCAGGTTATTTACTGTTCCCAGCACTTCCCTTCTCCCCGTCTCTCACTGCAGGCCCGTCTCGGGTTCCAAGGCTCCTAATCATTTCTCAGAGTGTCTTGAAGATATCTCTGGCCCAGAGCCCAGGCTGGCCCAGCAGAGCCCGGCGTGGAGGGCAGTGGGACTGGCTTCACATTTCCCCGGTGCTCGGCAGACAGGCCTGGCCCACCGTCTGCAGTCCTCCCTGGGTCCAAACCTAAGAAGGCACGAGAACAACCTGCTCTTGTCCCAGCTGGTCGGCTGGGACTGCATCATGTCAGACGTCTTGCCGAAGGATGGCTCAGGGAGAGAGTGGCAGGTTTGGAGAACTTGTACCCGCCCCTGTTAAGGACCTTCCTCAGCTCTAGGCATCCGCTGCTCACCCATCAAATGTTGAGAGGCAAGAAAGCACAGTGGGTTCTGAAGCCAGACTCCTGACTTTGAATCCTGGCCCTGCCATTTTAATAGCTGTGTGACCTTGGGCCAGTTGTTTCACCTCAGTTTTCCCAGCTGTAAAATGGGATAATAGCCACACCGAGCTTGTGGGGTTGTTGTGAGATTTTTAAAAGCTGATATGTGTGAGGCCTGGCTGTTATTTATTACATATCAAACACTTCCCACACTCCAGACACTGTCGAGGTCAGAGGTCAGCAAATTTTTTCTATACGGTCCAGATAACGAACATTTTTGGTTTTGTGAGCCGTAATGTCTCTGTCACAACTATTCAACTCTGCTGCTGTAGCCCAAGAGCAGCCGCAGACCATACACGTATGAATGAGAGTGGCTGTGTTCCAATAAAACTGTATTTGTGGATGTGGAAATTTGAATTTCACATAAATTCACATGTCACTAAATATTCTTCTTCTTTTTATTTTTTTAATTATTAAAACATGTAAAAATTACCCGTAGCTCACAGGTTCTGTAAAAAGGGGTGGCGGGCTGGATAGGGCCCATTTTTGGCCGCCCCCTGGTCCAGGCATCGGACATGGAAATGCCGACATGTCCCGCCATAGGAGCTCCCCCCGTGGTGCAGGAGGAGCCTCCCCGGGGCCTCCCTGAGCCTGGAAACCTGGGGGGCTCCTTCATGGCTCTCATGCTACTTTGCCCCCTGCCAAGGCGTCTGATCTTGTCTTAAAAGCTCCTCTTGAACTGGTGGTGGTGACACTCTGATCAGGCCAAGGCCAAGGATGGCAACTCAGTTCCGAGCCCTGACGTTTTGAGCTCTAATTCCTCTGAGATAAATCTCAAAGCTTGTGGAGACCCAACGTGCAAGTCCAGCAGCCTTCAGTCCAGCGTGCTGGTGGAGTTCCAACCTCACATCGGGAGCAGAACAGAGACCCCGCTGGTAGGAAGCCTTGCCGAGCAGGCGGTCGGAGGTAGTCTGGGTTGGGTTTGAAGCACTGTAAACATTTGTTTCTTTCTGAGGGGAAAAGCCAGAGCAGACCAAAGGATGACAGGGTACGGGTACCTGGACAAGAGGTGGTCCCCATCCCGATGTTTGGGGCATTCTCTCCGGAAGGCACTAATGGCCAATGAGGTTCACCTGGGGAAATGGCTTCTGCCCACCCATACCCTTGGGACTTCACACCGGTCTGCCCCAGTCACCTCCCCACTGGTCTCCCAGCCTCACCTCTCCCTGCTTGAACGCCTGCACCCCTCCTCCGAGTGATCTCCCCAAGTGACGCTTTTGTCATGTCATCCCCTTCAAAGCACCGTGAAGACCCTTGATTTCCTCCGCCAGCAAATCTAAACCCTTCTGCTCAGTTTCTAAGGCCCCAGACTGACCCTCTCCCAATCCACGCAGGGGACCTCCTGTGACACCCCATCCTGTGCCATCCTCCACACCTGTGTGGGCCCTGCACCCCAGAAGCCCCTCCACTGCCACACCTGGCCACTTGTATGAAGAGACCTTGCAGTGGGGTCACAGAGGAGCAATTTAGTCGGGGCTCAGTTTCCTTATCTGTAAAATGGGGGAAATAAGAGCACCCACCTCATGGGGAGGCCGAGGTTTAATTAGAACATGTGTGTCAAGTGTTCCCTGAGTGGTGCCAGAGGCGCCACCATGTTCGGAAATGGCCCCGGCCAGCTGCAGCAGCAAGCCCCATCTGACTCCGGAATACATTCACCTCTTCCCTCTTTGAAACTTTTTTTTTTTTTTCTGCTTTTCCTTCCCAAATCCCCCAAGTACATAGTTGTATATTTTAGTTGTGGATTCTTCTAGTTGTGGCATGTGGGATGCCGCCTCAATGTGGCCTTATGAGCGGTGCCATGTCCACGCCCAGGATCCGAACTGGTGAAACCCTGGGCTGCTGAAGTGGAGCACGTGAACTTAACCACTTGACCATGGGGCCAGCCCCCCATCTTTGAATCTTTAAATTTGCCATTTGAATGACATAGTGACTATGAAAGACCTCCTGGAAAGGTGTCCCGTCTCCCCACAGAGGCTGCCAACCTATAAACCTTCTGTACCACACACCTTACTCATCTCCTTGGCTCCCACAGAGCCTCTGGTGCTCACGGCACTGGGTCTGAATTGTGATTTCTTTTCATTAATTGATTGAAACCCTGCCACACACGCCTGAGCCCTTTCTTTCATGAGGGGCTCCAGGGGGAAGACTGAAGACAAGCCATTTTTCTAATCCAGCCCTCCGACAGGCTGCCAGAGAATCTGCCAGAGAATCTGATCGCTAAGGAGTTGGCCTGGAGATGCTCAACTTCATCACATATTTAGGTAACGAGGAAGAAAGGGCTTTTGTTCAAACAACCGTCTGAGCACAGCTGAGTGCTAAGTAGACAGGAGAGTGCCATCTGGGTGGGAGCTGGCGTCCACCAAACCCGGACGGTGGCTCAAGGAAGAGGCCCTCCGGGAAAGCCCCAGAAGTGCACGGCATGGCAGGCCCTGCCTGTTGTTTCCACGAGCTCCAAGAATCCAGGCTCCCCACTCGGAGCCCCCAAAGTTGTGGCCAAAGGTTAATGGGCTCCAAAGGGAGGACAGGAAGTGTATAAAGGCCCATCAGACCAGCTAGACACCAGAGGATAAGCAGAGGGAGGCTCTGTCAGGCCCACGCAGCCCACACTCTCGCCGTGAGTAGCCAAGGAAGACAGTGGGTGGAGAGGGTTCAGCATGAGCCCTAGGGCAGAACGGTGGCGTGAGCCAAGTCAGCCCAGTCCAGAGCTCTCTAGAGTGAGCTGACCTGCTCCTGCGCCCCTCTGCCACCTTCCAACACCTCACTGGGCTTCAGACTGAGAGCTGAGAGCTGATTTCCAGAGTATGGGATAAAGCCACACAGAGTGAGAAACAGCAGAGCCGCCCCGAGGCATGGAGGTCAGAGGGAGGAGCAGGGGGTTGCAACTCCTGGCAAAAGAGAGGCTGTTTGGGGTGGGTGGTGTCATCGACTGCGGCCCGGAACCCAGGCCAGTGCTCAGCATGGACGCAGGACCCCACTCAGCATGGAAGCTTTGCTCTGGGAAGTTAAGGGAAAAAGCTGGTCCCTAGGGAGAGGATGTGGCCGGGCAAGTGGATGCGGGCCTGGCACCACCACGGGAGGAGGGGGTAGGAGACAGGAGCCCCTCACGCAGAGCTGAGCCCCTGAAACTGGGCCCTGACGATGGGAGAGGGAAGTCAGCGCCTCACCGCACGGTGAGAAGCTCTCTCTCCCATTCAAGCTCCCCGAACACAAATGAATGTAGGTGACAGGCCGACTGCCAGTTGGATCAAGAAAATGAGCAGCAATTGGATTTTGCCCTTCTTTATTCAAAGTTTTTATTGATTCTTATGGAGTGAATTAAATGTGAACACCAGAATGAAAAGGGATCCATAGCACCTCCATGAAGGAAATGGGACGCCATAAATGTAACACGTCCGCCTCTGCCATGAGGGAGCACGGGGCCGGAGACGCCGTGGGGAGAGCATGGGAAGGGAGCAGAGGAACAGGATTGGAGCTCCCTGCCCCCATCTGCCCTCTGTTCCCTCAAGAGCCTCCTGGGGCTCAGGGCTCAGTACAGGGGCTCAGTACAGGGCCACGGCCTCCAAGGGTGGTCTTCTGTGGGTGGGCGGTCCTTCCCACCCTCCTGGGAATTTGTAAGCAGCTGGCACCGGAGGCTTTGGCTGTCTGAGCTCTCTTGTTCTTGCTCATGGAGTTTTCACAAGACAGAGAAAGTAGGATGGGGCAGCAGGGTCACAAGAAGGCAGAGAGTGTCACGCTGAGTGGAGGGGGCTTCAGATGACTGAGGAGACAGGTCCTGGCCAAGAGGCAGGACACAAGCCTCAGAAGATTCGGCCCAAAGGGAGAGTCCGGTTGGACCTGCAGAGAAGCCTGAAGGCCAGCTCTGTGCAGGACCCTCTCTGACCAACGGAATCCAGGCTGCCCCAGGGCTGTGGGAGCCCAGATTTGACCCCCAGGAGCTCATTATCTGGAACCCTGCAGTCGTCCCCACCCCTGCTGCAGCAGAGGATGGCCCTGGCCTCCCCTCCCTGCTCTGGGGGCCTGGCCCCGGCGCTTAGCAGTCCACTCAGCACAGGAACATTGGTGTCCCAGATACATTCAGCAGGTCCACCCTCTGCGATGCCCTTCTCCGCCTTCTGTGGGCAAAGGTAGCATGGCATGGGGTCCTGGGAGAAGCCCCAGGCCTCAGTAGGCCACTGCCTCTGCCTACTCAAAGGCCCACTGCCTTTGAACGAGTCCCTTCACCTCCTCAGATCGCACCTGCTCCCATATCGGCGTGAGGATCGTGCGGGAGAAGGCTTCCAATGGGACACCGTGCACCAGTGTAAGGAACCAGCTGAGGCTGGCACCCAGCAGGCAGCACCCCCCCGACACACACACACACAGGACCATCCTGAGCCTGCCCAAAATCTGCCCGGCTGACCCCCTTTCTCAAGTGTCTGCACCCCTGCAGTCAACACGCCCACCTGTGCCCTGGCAGGTCTTTGCTGCCCACCTTCCCGCCAGCCATTCCAGACACACCCACTTCCTGGGGTGCGGGAGGGCCCCCCACACCTCACCAGCACTCCTGGAATTTGGAGGTGGGGGGGACTTGCAGGGAGGAGGTACCCTTTCTGTTGTTTCTAGATGGTGGCCAACAGGCAGCTAGACTCGCTGGAGCTGGGGTGGGGCTTGTGTCAGAACCAGTGCTGGCCCTAGAGGGGTGGAGACCCCCTGGCAGCTCTTGGATGCTGCTCCTCACTGAACGTGTCCACCTGGCCCTGCCTCCACATGGGCGGAGGGTCTCGGCCCTTTCCTCTCTAGACCAGGGCCTTGGCCTGGTGCTCCAAGTAGAGCCTGGGCCATCTGGGCCTCGGTCCATCCCTTTCATCATCCCAGTTGGCTCAGGGAGCAGAAAGGGGTCCCTGGGTCTTGGGTATAGTTCTGTTGATAATTTAGGAGTCTCTTCTCTGAGACATGAGGTCCCTCCCACTTCATGAGCCCAGATGACCCCAGAAGACCTCACCTGTAACAAAGAGAAGGGCCAAGAAGTGGAATGATTCTTCCCCAGGATGTGGCAGGAGGCTGGGCGGCCTTTCCCAGGCGCTTGGTTAGCTCTCACGGCTCTGGGGCAGACAGGGGGCTCTGAGCTCATCTAGTAAAACCTCATAGCAGGGTCAAGTCCAGAGAGGCTAAGCGGCTTGCTCAAGATCACATAGCCACAGGCAGGGCCTGGGCCAGAGCTGAGGGCTCCTGCCTCTAATGTAGCAGTCTGTCACTGCACCCTGAACTTGGTGACAGGAGCTCTTTGTCCTTGTCCAGCTCCAGGATGGTGTCCTGCAAGGCTGTGGTTGCCCTGCTGGTGGTGCACGTGGCCGCCATGCTGGCCTCCCAGACAGAAGCCTTTGTCCCCATCTTCATCTACAGCGAACTCCAGAGGATGCAGGTAAGATTCCCCAGGCTGCCCGCCTCCCCAGCGCGGCCCAGGGAACCCACAGCCCTGCCCAGCCCTGGAGTGGTGTTAGTCTCTTGAAGGTACAAGTGTCCCTTTGGTAAACACACATTTAGTCAACTCCGCCAGTGACCCCAGGAGAGCGTGAAGAACCAGGACCCATGATACCCCGAACTCCAGCCATCCCCCTGGCACCTCCACTCCTTCACTAGCATCACAAAGGTATCAGAGGCTCCCATGAGTGACATCTTTTCCACCCCTCCCATCCTTCAGAGGAAATTTTCAATTAACAAGCCAATAAATATTTGTCGAGCATCTCCACAGTACGACGGGCCACGGGGGCGGTGGGGAGAGGCCAGACACGCGGGGCAATCTAAGAACCGCCCGGGGAGCCAAGACACAAACATATGAAAAATTCACTAACGATAGAAGAGAAAAGGGAGATGTCACAAGGCAGGACATGATTAATTGCCCAATAAGTGATGCTGATGGTAAGAGCTGAGTTCCGGGAGGGAGAAATCACTGTGGGCTGGCGCGTGTTTGGAAGCCTGTCGGGGGCGGGGGGGGGGGGGGGGGTGGAGGGGTGGAGAGTGGGTGGGGCGGGGGGGGCGGGGGGGGGGGGGGGGGGGGGGTGAGGGGGGGGGGGGGGGGGGGGGTGGGCGGCGGGGAAGGTGAGAGCTGAGCCGGGGCCTTGGGAGAGAAGGAGGGAGGAACTGGTGCGAGGGAGGGTAGGTCCCGAGTGGGAAAGAAGGGGGCTCTCCACCTAGTGGTGGCCAAGCCTCCTTCTCTTTAGAACCAGAAGAAAACAGGGCAGGCTTAATGGAACTCAGGCAGCAGGGCCTAAGGAAAACTGGACAGCTGGACCTGCCTCCCTGCGCCTTTTCCTTTAGACAGCAATGGATCCTGAGCATCTTGTGCAGAGTTTTGTTTCTCTTTAACCTGAAGAGATGAAGAAATGGGCCTTTCATGTCCCACCTGTCTGAGACCGAGGCTCCAATAGGGACGAGCTCATGAGTCTGTTCTCTGGGAGGTTGCGTGGCCCTGCGCACAGGCTCTGTACTGACACACTCTGTGTGGGGCTGGCTTCCACAGACCACTGAACAGCAGCCCTCACAGGGGCAAGGCTGGACCCGCTCCCCTCTTCAGGGGCAGACATGGCAACTGATGCAGGAGGCGCAGCGGGCCCTAGACGCACCTTCTGCCACCACTGGCTCCCTCTCCCCAAGAGGTGACCAGCTGTTCTAGAATCACTGTGTCTTAGGGCAGGCTCGGAGCTGAATCTCAAGACTGTCATTAGAGAAACCAAAGGAATGGGGTGTGTCTGATCTCAGTGCTCGGGGACCTGGCAAGCAGGATACCAGGCCAGATTTGGGATGGGACAGAAACAGTCAAACTCAGCAGAACATAAATGAGCAAAACGGCAGCCAAAGGACACTTTGCATCAATCCGCTCTGTGGTTTTTCTCCTCGTAATTGCTAGGCACCGGGATTTTTATGAAGAAGCTGCAAACTCCTTCCTCCGTAATTCATCTCCCTGTCTTGCCTCTTATAAATCACCGCCCAGGGACTCCCGTTTCCGGGCCACCCTGTGGCGCCCTCACAGACTCGGCTGTCTTGCCACCTTTTTTTATAGGTTTTCTGCTCAGAAAAACACATTTTCACACTTAATATGCATGAAGGGCGGCTATTATTTTCAGCATTTTAGCTTAATTAACAGTAACAACCTGGGCGCAACGTTGGAACTGCAAAGGCCCGGTTCCTCTTCAAGTCAACCTGTTCGTGGGCAGCTCTGGGGTCATTCGTAAGCCAGTGGGGACCTGAGACTCCGCGTGCGGGAGGCACCTGGGAGAAGGGGATCTTTTGGCTGTAGGGGGCTCCGGCCACAGGGCACCCTGGGCAGAGCCAGGCACGGGGCCGTTGGGCAGTGCAGGCAGGGCGGGTTTTGTGCAATTCTGTGCTCTGCCCCCAGGAGAAGGAGCGGAATAGAGGGCAAAAGAAATCCCTGGGCCTCCAGCAGAGGTCTGAGGACGTGGGCTCTCTGGACCCCACAGAGGCCGCGGAGGAAGAAGGAAAGGAAGTTATCAAGGTGAGCAGACGGGGGACAATGCAGAGAAACTTAGTCAGGGGACCGTTGCCGTGGCCAGCCACAGAATGTTCTAGGATACAGCAGTGAACAGGACATTCAGGCAACGAGCTCCATCCCAGGAGGGAGAGACAGACACCAATGATGAGACAATAATCCATTCTAGGCATCAATAAGGAGGTACTAGAGAAAGGGACAGCGTGGAGCCTGGGGGCACAGCTTTGGTGGGGGGGCGTGGTCAGGGAAGGCCTCTCAGAGGAGGTGACATTTGATTTGAAATCTGAATGATGAGAAGGACCCAGCCATGCAAAGAGCTAAGCAAGAACATCCCAGGAAGGAAGAGCAAAGGCCCTGCTCAGGGAGCACCTGGTGGGTTGGAGGCCCTCAAGGCTGGGGAGGGCTGGGAGAGGGCAAGAGGCCAGCAGGGCTGGGGGCCAGGCAAGACATCTGGGTGGCCACTGGGGTGCGAAGCAGGGAAGTCACCTGATCCAACTTAGAAAGACCCGGGGCAGCAGGTGAGGAGGCCGGAGAGTAATCAGGAGGCAGCTGCTGTCCTCGGGAGAGAGACAATGCAGGTCACAGGAGCCCGGAGACACTATAGCATCGAGACCCGGGCCAGGGGCCATCAGCGCCCGGTTAGGATGCACAGACTGTGGGGGCTGCAGAGAGCCCTGAGTTTGTCCAGTACAGCTCTGCAATTGCACAGATGCAGTCATCCAGGCGATGAACACCTGCTGGGCCCCTGCTCCGTGCGAGGCATGGTTCTGGGCCCCGGGGATTGAGTGGTGAACAAAACAGACAAGTCTTCTGCCCTCGCGGAGCTCACACTCCAGTGGGGGACCTGAAACAAGACCTTGGAAGGACCAGCAACAGATGACAAACAGGACAAATGAGTGAACTTTATAGTGTGGCAGGTAGTGACAGGTGCTGGGAGGAAAATATCACAGGGCAAGGGGATGAGGTAGGTTGTCATTTTAAACAGGGTGATCAGAGCAGCTTTATGAGTGGATGGCATTAGTGCAAAAACCTGAAGAGAGCAAGGGAGTGAACCATAGGGACTTCTGGGCAAAGAGCATCCAGGCAGAGGGAACAGCCAGTGCAAAGGCCCTGAGGCAGGAGCAGACCTGGTGCATTCAGGGCGCAGTGAGGAGGCTGGAGCGGCTGGAGCAGAGGGAGTTGGGGGCAAGCGTGGGCCCTGAGGCCGGACTGTGGACTTCACAGGCGAGTGTTTGGATTTTGCTCTCACTGCTGAGGTGGGAGCCCTTGGGGGCTTTTGAGCAGAGGAGGGACATATCTGATTTACCTATTAAAAGAGTCTCCCCAGCTTTTGTGCTGAGAACAGACTGAAGGGGCAAAGGCAGCCTCAGGGAGACCACTGAGGAGGCTGCTGCAGCATCCGAGACAGTGGCTCGGCCCGGGGTGGTCACAGTGGAGGCAGGAAAAGTGGTCAGACTCAGGAAACAATTTGGAGGTAGGAGCCCACAGGATTTACTGAAAGAATGGATATAGGATGTGAAGAAAGAGAAAAGTGAAAACTGAGGTTTTCAAGGTTTGGGCTAGAACACCTGGAAGGCTGGATTTGCCACTAATGGAGACAGTGAAGCCTGTGGTTGGCTGCAGATGGAGAGGAAGATCCGAAGGTCAGACTGGCCTAGTGAATTGTGAGATGGCTGTGGGCATCTAGGTGGAGACATGGGGCTGGCAGGTAGATACATGAGTCTGGACTTCGGGGGACGTTAGAGCTGGACATGTAAATGGGGGAATCGTCAGCAGTGACACGAGATTTCAAGCCAGGACAGGGAAAGGTCCCCGAGGGGGTAGGCGGATGGAGAAGGAAGGGCCCCAGGACAGAGCGTGGGGCACCTCCCTGTAAAGGGGCCTGGGAGGGGAGGAGATAGATACCTAGAGAGTGAGGGCCTAGCCAAGGTCACACAGTGGTCAGGGCAGAACCCAGCGGGACTCCAACTGGTCACTGGCCACCTCCTGGGGTCGCCGCAGCATGCTGTCCATAAGCAGGGAGGTCAGAGTGCAGCCCAGAGTGACCTGGGAGCTGTCACTGCACTCAGTGGGGGGAATGAGTTGTGGGGGGTGGGGGGTGGGGAGGGCACTCCTCTCCTTTACAAATGCTCCTTGGGCTCTCAGGGAGCGAGCTGGGAGGGAGCCAGGCAGCTGGCAAAGGGGAGCTCGCTCAGAACTGCCCTCTAAACGCACTGGAGGCAGAGTTTAAGGCACTAAGTCCACGGTGCGGTGACATCCGATGTAACATCCTTCTCAGGGAGGCCTGGGGTGCAGTAGCTCTCGTCGCCTTTCCATCTCCCTAGAACCACGATATGCAGGCCAGGAGGTCCTTTCTGGATTGTCCAGTCCAGCCTCCTCATTCTCGAGTAAGGACACGGAGGCCTAGAGAGAGGTGTGACCACAGCAAGGGACTGGCACAGCAGGGCTTGCACCCGGAGCCTGCACCTGGAGGCCCGACCCGAAGCCCCAAGGAGACGTTTCTGCGGTTGCCCTCCAGGCTCCTGAGCCCATTTCCCGCCCCCAGGGAGCCAGGTGGGAGGTGGGGGAATGGGCCTGGGACCCCTCCATCGAGGCTGTCTGGAGAGGCCGGGAATCTCTGGGTTGTTGGCTGGTTCGTGCAGGAAGACCATGGACCCAGGGAGCTCTGGGCGTGACACCGAGGCCAGTCAGTGCCCTGGCTCATCGCACAGCCTCTCTTGGTGGACAGCCTCCAGACAGCTCCTCTGGGGGCTCCCTCGTGTCCCCTCAGTGCTGGACAAAGTGCAGCCTGGTGGTCACAGGCACAGACCCTGGAGCCAGGCCCCCTGGGTGGCCTGCTTCTCCCTCTCCTCCTCACTGCCTGTATGGTCTTGAGCAAGTCACCAGACCTCTTTGTCCACAGTGGCTTCATCTGCAAAACAGGGACACAAGCCTCTCTGCATCATAGGGTTAGTGAGAGGTTTAACATACAGAAAGCATTCAGAACGACCCCTGGCACGCACAAGACTCCACAGTGTCAGCTACTATTATTGGGAGAGGTGAGTTCCCTCCACATATGAAAAACCATGGGGCTTCCAGCCACCCCCACCCCTCCAGTCCCAGCTTCCCCACCAGGGGAGGTTTGTTGATGCTCCTCCCAGCAGCTCTCAGCGACTTCCAGGATCCAG
Source organism: Equus quagga (assembly GCF_021613505.1). Taxonomy (NCBI): domain Eukaryota; kingdom Metazoa; phylum Chordata; class Mammalia; order Perissodactyla; family Equidae; genus Equus; species Equus quagga. The sequence continues at coordinate 30,015,305 of NC_060281.1, forward strand.
CCCCTGGTCAGAACTGGGCAGAGATGTCAGAATTCCCAGCCGGCCCTAGAAGCCCAGAAGACCCCAGAGGATGGGGAGAGCAGGGCCGGCAGGGTGGTGCAGCTCCTGGCAGTCCCTCCTGCCACCTGTAGGGCTCCCAGGGGTTAACGGCACTCTCTGCGCCTCTCCCTTCTTGTTAACTCTGCCTTATTTCACAGCTGACTGCTCCTGTGGAAATTGGAATGAGGATGAACTCCAGGCAGCTGGAAAAGTACCGGGCCGCCCTGGAAGGGCTGCTGAGCGAGGTGCTGCTATCCACGCAGAACGGTAGGAGGGGGGCGGCCACTGCTGCTGGGGCCTGGCCTGCGCCCACCCGGTTAATATTCCAGAGCTGGGGGCATCTCAAGGCCCTGCCTCAATGGCTCAGGCCCATTTCCCAAATGCCTTTCTGGCAGAGGGCCACTACCCACCCAACCCTCCCCCTGCTCCAGAGATGCTCATTCCCTCCCCAAACTCCACTGAGGCTCTGGCCACCCTGGGGGGAACCCTGGTGCAGCCCGCGTTTTTTTCACCTGTTCTGCAAATTGAAGTCTTGAGCCCCTTTTGGCCATGCCCAGTTCAAGGTCTGCCCAAGTCACTTGTGCAAAGCGTGGTCCCGTCTAACAGCCAGCCACTAATGACTTCTCACAGTCCCAGAGGAGACAGGCAGGGAGAAAGTGCTGTTCGAGGTGGAGGAGCGGGGAGGTTAAATGACTTGCCCCAGGCTATAGAGAAAGCTGGAGGAAGAGCTTCTAGAAGCCTGGCAAAACCTCCCATCTTGGGTGCCCCCGCCCTCAGACCTGTTACAGGTGGTTTCATAAGCCGACTTGCTGACACTACTGAGCTGCAAACCCCCTTTGCTTTCTCCAGCAGCCAAGTGACGGCCGCTCCAGGGAGAAGATGGATGGATCCAGCGGCCCCCTCCCACCCGAGGGAGACCCCCGTCATCTGCATAGCCCGTCAGCTGGGCTTGGAAGGAAAACACGCTCTCCCAAGAAAATCCTTCTCCAGCAAATAAAGGGTGAAATATACAGAAACGACTCTTTTATTTAATATTTTAATTTCCAAAGGTCAAACTCAGGCCATGCCATAAAGGGGAAAACAATACAGCTCCGAAGGAGTTGGCCATAAATGGTCATACATTAGCAAAATGTGTGCCTTTTGTAAGTTCTAAGTTAAAATGTTAACTTAGACACATGCAATCGGAAGATGTGCGCCAGCCCTTCCTTTCAAGGCGTGGAAACAGGCCCAGAGAGATGGCATTGCTTGCCCACACAGAGTCAGTGGCAGAGCAAGGACTGGAATTCAGGTCTCCTGAATCCTGGTCCATTTTCTGTTTACTGATGAGCTTGAGGTCTAATGGACCAGAGAGCATTAAGGCCTCTGCACTCAACCCTTTCTAACTTCCAGCTAAGCCCTTTAAACTCAATGAGGCTTTGCAAAAGCAAGGTGGTAGTACCTGCCTTGAGACGTGGGGACAGAGGCACCAGCAAAGAGCAAATTACTATTATTACTATCACCTTGTGACTACACGTGCCAGCATCTGCAACAGAATCACACAGCCAACCCACTTATTTCTGCCTTCTACACAAAACTGGATGGGAAATTTCATTCTAATTTAATTTTACTTTAATGAATGTTCATTTATTTATAAACTGGGGCCATATAGGAACCACAGCTCCCTCGATCCATAGGCTACTAGCAGTTAGACACAGTGTCCCTTCTGTATTTCCACTCCCCCAAACACTGCAAGCGCTTAGCCACAGATAGTAGTTGGTGAAACAAGAAGCCCCCAACCCTTCAAAGGGACCCTTGTTTGGGTGCTCTGAATGGTCCCGAGGAACACCCAAACCTTACATGGGACCAGCCCCCAAGCTAACCCAATTTGCAATGCACGGACCGATCAACGCAAGCGTGGCTGCGTGTTCCTGGGCAACGCTGCCAAGACACCGGGTGAAAACAGAGAGAGAGGCTGCAGCAGGGCATGAGGGGAGAGAAAGGAGGCAGACTCAGGAACCTATAAAGCCTCGATTGGGAGAACCTGGAGCCAAGACTCCTCCTCGCCCATGTGAGTCCCACCGTGCCGGCTTACCCCATTATCAGTAACGCACTTCAAGGGGCAGAAAAGCAAATTGCTCCCTGTCTCCTTCCATGTGGAAAATACAGACTGTGTCTTTTCCTCACCCTCTGCTCGGATCTCCTCCTACAGTGAGACCACCCTCCCCATCACCAGCAGGGGGTGCCCCATCCTGGGGCAGGGGCCCCAGCACCCTCTCCGGAATGTTCCTAAAGGTCCTGGGGGTTGTACAGCAGTGCTGAAATAAGTGCCACAGAGGGAAATAAGACTCTCCAGGGGATTTCGCCCCAGGTGGTCTGCATTTTTTTAATGAGAATTGGTTCAGCAACCACAGCACCTAGGGAGCATGCAGGTGCTCTCCGTCCTGCAGCACAGCCCTGTTCAAAGCTCAGCGCAGCAGCCAGGGTGTCTCGACCCTCGCCCGGTGGCCTGTGATGTGCTTCTCGGTAATGAGCTGCAACAGGGACCCTGCCACCACCTGCATCTGTATGCACAGGGCCGCGGCCGCCTGTTCAGATGTGTCGGCTCCTTTCTTCTCTCGTTTTCC
>NC_060281.1:30017956-30022512 GCF_021613505.1 Equus quagga
GCGGCCGCCTGTTCAGATGTGTCGGCTCCTTTCTTCTCTCGTTTTCCTCCTCCTGCCACTGTTCGATTTCTCACAATGGGCTCAAATAATTCTTTTTCTCCAACGAGCTCCTCCAGTTTCCAGGACAGCGGACTCGATTGCTTACAGGCCATGCAGAGCCCTGGAAAAAATTAAAACTGGGGGAAGGTTGGGGAGGATTCTGTGAGCTGAGCCAAGAGAAAATGACCATGTTTTCACAAGACAGAAGTAAAGAGAGATGCACCTTGGTTAAAGCTGCAGCACGCCTGGACCAGGATCACGGATGGGGAGGGTGCCCAGAGGAACCAGCAGGGAGAGGACGCGGTCCTCCTCACACAGCACTGAGGTCTATCCAGCAAAATCTGTGAGAATCTCTCCAGATACCTGGCAATTAGGGAGAGTTACCCATTCCCCCGTCTGCATCTGGAATCTACTTTACACTTAACAGGACCCCAGGTAATTATAGGGCAAGCTGAACCTTGCTTCACAAGATGGAGATGATGAGGTATTTTCTCTGTAACCACATTGGCAGGATTTTATAATTACTGAGCTACGTGGATTTGCCATGAAATTGAATAGTTAAAAGCAAAGAGTAATTGCCTGATATGTGTACTCTGTAATTTGCTATAATCTAATCATGGACAAAGCCCAAAAGAAAATGTTCTGAAAGCATTACGTTTTTCTTCATACACAATTTCTTACTGACACTGGGAAATGCATTCCATGCCCCTAAAGGAACTCTTACCCACAGATGGCAAAGTGTGTGAGTGGCCGAAAGCTCAAGAGTTGTCATTTTCAGCCAATTATGAAAAGCAGGTGACATAACTGCCCTTTAAACCCATTTTGGCATTTCTCTGTGACTCTATTTGTCCCTTCGTTGATCTAGAGAGAAGAAAAGGGTGACCCTCCCCTTTCATAGGGCACTGAGATGAGGCAGCAAGAAGTGGGGCGGTGCCGGGGCCCATTCCAGTCAAAACTGGAGCCCAAGATGGCACCCACTTGGTCCTCCCTTCTCAACCACGCTCTCCCGGTATCCCCCCCACCCACCCACAACAGCGTGGCACCACCCATGAGTGTGGTTCAAAGGAAGCCCAGAATAACTGAGAGGTACACAAGAGGCCAGTGACGAGGTGGATCAAGGACAGGTCCACAGTCCCCGAGCACCTTTAAGGATCTGATAAATGTGTGCAGGGCTTTTTGCAGGAAGAGAAGGAATGGAACCCACTAAAAGATTTATGGCTGTTATTATTATAAGGCTCCACTGAGACAGGGAGAGGTCAGCAGGACGGCAGGCAGCGTGGCAGCCCTCTGGGAACCCAGCGAGTCTGCCGCACGGGCCCTCACCTCTACTCACTGTGTGGATGTGGTTACTAAGTAGATTTAGACAGTGGAGCTTGTTTTTCTTCTTTTGCCCTTAATAAATCAAGAAGACCGACCACAGGCTGAGCTGCTCATCTTAAAAAAACCCACCACAAAGTGATGAGAAAGGAGGGCATGCAGGGCGGCCACTGACTTTGCAATATTGCCCTTTTCTTTAAAATACGTGTGCCCATACTCGACAGGCCCAGTCAAAGAACTGCATTGAAGACACACAAAGGCAGACTCCGAGAGGCCCCGCACGGGCCTCAGGGGCAGCTCCCGACACGACGCAGTGGTGGCAAAGAAGCACGGAGGCCTGGCCCTCGTGTGTCGGGGAGACACAAGGGTCAGGGAAGGAAGTATGGAGATGGTGGCATGGAGGAAAGTGAACAGCAACAAGCATATTCACCAAAGCGGGGGAAAGGGCCTTGCGGGGAGGATGCTGATGGAGGGCCGTGGAGGCTCATCAATCCAGGGAGGGCAGGGCTGGTCAGGGAGTTCAGGAGGAAGAGGGGAAGGCCGACACCTGGGAGGAACGATTAACTTCTGAGGTTTTTTCTGATTGACTTTCTCAACCAGATTGTGAGATTTCTTTCCAGAGGGGGGAGCGGAGGGAGGCACTGATGGGCAAAGATGCTGTAAGTGGGCGCAACTACAGCAAAGTTCTGCTCAACTCAGCAAGACAAGGCCAGGGGCTGCCAGAAGCCACCGTGGAGGCAGACGGTGGACCACACGGGGAAAGGGCACTGCAAACATCATAGGTTCTAGGCTAGCGGGAGGACATCCGGGTTGGTGGCAGTGGGAGGAGAGGGAGGAGAGGCTATGGGTCATTTGGCCCTTGGTGCGTGTAGCAGCAGCAGAGTCCCCAAACTCAAGGCAGGCTGACAAAGCCCACACTGGGGACCACCGCTGGGGGTGGCTCTAGTTCAGTACATATTTTTAAATCGCCCAGAGATCCATTGTGATGAAATAGACCCTAACTCTGCAAAATGCTGTAACGTTAACTTTGTTTAAGCATCCGTTTCAAGCCCTCTTAGAATGCACAGGGTCAGTACTGATGCCGAAAGGCTCATTCTTTATATATTGAACCGCACAGCTGCAAGGAGTTGCACAAATGTTACCGACTCATTTGTCATGCAAACAGTGCTTCAGAAAGAAATAAAATACTATTATGTGGTATATGTGTTAGGCAATCACTATATCAAATTCATGGCATTCCGTGCAAACACAGGCGGGGAAAAGGAAAACAACACTTGGTGAGAGAAATCACACCACGTGGGAGCAGCTAAGTCGGGCAAGATGGGAAGGCTAACAACGGAAGCCTGACCATGCCCAGGCTGTAATTTTCCTAGCAATGTGGTCAGTGTTGAATACCCCTGTGGGCAGCAAGTGGCAGGAATGCAAACCACCGGCAGAGGGGCCTTGCCCAGGGAGCCGGGGAGGGGACAGGACGACGGGAGGGGACAAGGTGGGGGCTGGGCAATGGGACTGCAGGGGAGGAGGGGAGCATGTGGAAGAGAACTGAATTCCAGGGGGTTAAATGGAACGGAACCTAAGGCCGGCAATAAACCTGTGGGAAAGGCAGTTGATGAGGGCTGTGGAAGGAATACAAAGAGGGAGAGGGAGGCGGGAGGAAGACCAGGAACCAGGACTCTAGTTCCACTGGCCACCACTCCCCAGCTTCCCTTAGGGGTTTCTCGCTGAGAGCGTTCCTGCCCTGTGAGAGGTTCTCCACAGCAACGAGGCTGCAGAGACACGGGGGAAGTATGCACACTCAGGCGCATGTGCAGGCGCTGTCCTAAGCACCCTACACAAATCGCCTCTGTAATCCTCACAGCAACCCTAGAAGATTTACTGGCCAACAGGCTAGAAATGTTAACTGGATATGATCATACATCTAACGGTGGCAGAGTAGGGATTCGAGCGCACCCAGCCTAAATCCACAAGTGACATAGACTGTGTCTCTGGGTCCTCCCCTACCTATCTCTTGGGCTGGGCTAAGGCTGCGCCCCCGCGGTGGCTGCGATGCCTCCCTCCGCCGCAGGCGCCCCTCGAAGGCCGGCGTCTGTCTGTCCCGGGGCCGGGCCCGCACCCGCCAGGGCTCAGTGGCGGCCGCGACCTGAGGTCTGACTGGTCTCAAGGCAGACCTGGGTCTATCCACGACCCAAAAAACGCCTTCCCTGAGCGCTGAAGGGGTCACCCATCGGGCCCCAAGCACAGAGAGGGGCAAAGGATCCCGTCTTCCCACTCTCGGCAAAGGTTTGTCTTTCACCATTAAGCAATTCATCTATTAAATCAACACTTTATTGAGCGCCTACCACATGCCAGGGACCGCGCGAGGGGCCGAGGATTCAGAGATAAGCACCTCTTGGTCTGACAGACGAGGAGAAGGACTGAGCAAGGAGGGGAAAGAAAAAAGAAACAAGAGACACAAACCTTCGGACCTCCCCAATATGGCAGCCGTGAGGCCGAGTCTGACCTCCTCATCATGGCCGGCCCGCCAAACAAGACGCAGACCTCCTCAACATGGCGGCCATGACGGACCTTCCCATCATGGCGCAGGGCCCCGCCCGCGCCGCCGCCGCCGCCGCTGCCGGCGGGAGCAGTTCCGGGTGCGGGGAGCGCCGGGGGCGGGCGGGGGCGGCGTCCTGGCCATGGCCGGCCTGTCGGACCTGGAGCTGCGGCGGGAGCTGCAGGCCCTGGGCTTCCAGCCAGGACCCATCACCGACACCACCCGGGACGTCTACCGCAACAAGCTGCGCCGCCTGCGGGGCGAGGCCCGGCTACGCGGCGAGGAGCGGCTGCGGGAGGAGGCCCGGCCGCGGAGCGAGGAGCGGCTGCGGGAGGAGGCCCGGCTGCGCGAGGAGGCGCCGCTGCGCGCCCGGCCCGCCGCGGCTTCTCTGCGGGCGGAGCCCTGGCTCTCGCCGCCAGCCTCGGGCTCGGCCTACGCGACTTCTGGGGCCTACGGCGACCTCGGGGCCTCCGCGGCCTCCTGGTCCGGGAGCCGCGGCCTCGCCTACCCCGCGCGCCCCGCGCCGCTCAGGCGCCGCGCCTCGGTCCGGGGCAGCTCCGAGGAGGACGAGGACGCCCGGCCGCTCAACAGGGCCGCGCCGGGCCTGGGCCCCGGAGTCCGCCGCTGGTGGGCCGCGTCCCCGGCGCTGGCGCGGCCGCCCTCCGCC